>NC_051065.1:128966624-129201624 GCF_004664715.2 Peromyscus leucopus
AAGAAATCTGGGATATTCAGTATTTCTGTTTCGACTGATTTATGAATGAAATTCAAATGAAGTGGATCTAAGTTAATGTGCAGTTATTTAGTACTTTACCACCCCCATTTTGAACAATGTTATTGCATTCTTTTGTACCTATATAGAAAACAAAAGGTGCCGTGCTTAGTGCTTAGACCAGCTATGCTGAGTAGTTGTTATTTTTTAAGGATTTGAATTAGAATTGGTTCCAGATAATGACAGGAGGTAAACCCTTCAGCTGCACTTTCCTGCCGGCCCTTCCTTAGCCTGTGCTGCCTGTATCACTCCTGTTGCCCAGCTTTGGACCACAGCAAGGATGGAATGACCACAGTGTAAGGGCACAGTGGGCTGGGCAGGAGGCGGCCCGGGGCAGGAGGCGGCCCGGGGCAGGAGGCGGCCCGGGGCAGAGAGTGCTTGCTCTGCAGGCCTGAGGGAGGGCTGCAGTTAGAGTTCTCAGCTTGTTAAAGGTGAACATGTTTGCATGTGCTTGAGGACCCAGAATTGGAAGGCGGAGAAAGGTGGAGTCTCAGACTCTCTGGCCAGCCAAGATATCTGAAAACGTGGGCTTTGGGTTCAGCGAGATGCCCTGGAGAGCAACCGAGAGAGAGACCATGGCCTGTTGTGGTCTGTGCATAAGTGTATGGGCGCACACATCCATCCATTCATGGGCATAGATTTCTCTCTCTCTCTCTCTCTCTCTCTCTCTCTCTCTCTCTCTCTCTCTCTCTCTCTCTCTCTCTCTCTCACTGAATGCAGATTTTGAGGAGGAAACCTGTCACCTCGTGCACCGCCTCTCAGCACAGCAATCTCACCCACTGGAGACAATAAGGAAGTCTTGTTTAACGTGGTATGTGATTCGTATGGAGTAATTTGTGTCCTATTGATTCTTTTCCTGGTTAACTAATGGTATTAACATCTATTTCTTTTTTCCTCCCTGGCTTCCTACACCTAAATGGATTTCCGTTTACTGAACCAATGTGTTCTTGACTTTCCTGAAGTGTTTTAAGTGAAGAGTTGATCCAGGGTCAGTTTCTAGTCCGGGAGCTGCTTTCTTCCTTATGCAGCTTGACTTCTGGGAATGAAGCTAGGTACTGTTGTGGTTCGCTAGGTTTTACTTCTTCCTGAATAGGAATTTTGAGGAACTAAATCAAGGTGAATATTTATTGATTTAGTTTCCTGGTAAACTTATTAGTTGCCCCAAATTTTGAACACAATTGGCAAAGTCCATTGAGGGAATGTACATTTTTTAAAAAAAAAATGTTTCTATTGGCATATATTAATTATATACAAGAAAGGTTTTATTATGACACTTTCATACAAGTGTGTCATGCATTTCTCTCTTCTTCAGGCCCTTACTCTCTTGTCCCCATCCCTGTTAATCCCTTCTGTAATATTTCATTTCTAAAATCTCTAACAGACTTTAAATAAAACCCCAGAAGTTACCCCACCCCCACCATTACACTTTCAGTTACAAGGACTGGTTTATAAATATGCCAAAAGTTAGGAGTTTGGGTCTGGTACAAGGGAGGCTAATAAGCAGTGTTTATGTAATCATGATAAACATTTGCCCTTGACAACTGTGGGTGGAAAACTCGGCTCCCTAAAAGGCTATAAGCGTACAAAACAAGAGGGATGTCTTCTGGAGTGTGTTTGTGTGTGTGTGTGTGTGTGTGTGTGTGTGTGTGTGTGTGTGTGTGTGTGCGCACGTGCATGTCCACTCCTGCTTAGCTTCAGTTTAATACTGAGTAATGCCCACATCTGGCAGGAGGCTGAAGATCTGGGAATTAGCTGCTCGAAACCCTGGGACAAAGTGTTCTTATCTGACCAGCAAACGTAACTGTGGACTTGAACTGGAATCTTCAGGGGCAGAAACCTCTTAAGTGCCTGGAAAATTGGCTTGTTGAGTCACCATGAAGGCACTAGAACAAGACTAATTTTAAGCAGGTCAAAGTTCAGTGATTCCCTCTGGAATTCAAACTTTTTTAAGAGTCTCATGTTTAAGTGAAAAGGGTCAAAGTTGAGGCCCTGTTGCAATGTTTTGAATGCTTTCCCTCTAGAACAAGCGGCGGAGACTGGGATCAGCAAGAAGAGCTGGAAGACTGGCACTTGGGCATCTGGGTTAAAACTGTTTTAAAGCAGTCAGTGCAGAGAGATCTTCATTTATCTCTATTCAAAAATGTGTGCGCTCAGGGCGGTGACTGTGCTGTAATTTAGGGCACCGTATGCCTTGTGGCTTTGGAGAATATTGCTTCTTGCTAATGTTCCATCGGAGCATGGTATGATAGTAGTAATTTTAGAAGGTGGCATTCCTGTTTGGCTTACATCAAAAACTTCAGAATAAATAAAAAGAAACATCAATGGAATGAGAAATATAACTATGGAAAAGTACCAATGAATCTAAATTTGAGCCAGACATATTCTGAACAGCAAGGGCGTGGGACTCTTTTTAAGGTGGCAGCTTTGGCAAAAACAATTCCCCAGGGAATGGACTGTACAGGTATACATCGCGTGGACAGACAGCTGGCAGAGCCTTCCGCCTTATTGACAGTGAGGTGCTTTAGCTGTGATTATAGGAGATGGTATGAAAGATGCAAATCTAATTATTTTACATCCCAATGACATCCTTTCTGAGCCAGCTAAGCCTTCTACTAGTTCAAGTGCCTGAATCAGACTGTGGGGAGTCTCTGATGCCCCTTGAGCTCAGTGGCAGAACTTTTAATGTTAAAGTATACTGTAGGGACCAAACATGCATTTTCTCAATCTGAAGATGTTTCTGTTGACTCAAATAAGGCCAAAGTGCCATGCCTGACTATTAGTAAGGGGCTGTTATTTTATGGGCTGAAGATTTGAAATGCTAGAATACAAAGTCTGATGCCTTCAATTTGTAGGAACTCAGCTAGAATCCTGGACAGCCATGAAGCCTGGCCCATTCCCACAACTCACTAAGATCCCCAGGAGAGACACTGGTCTTCCCCACAGACTCTTTTTATTCCCCCATGACAGGCATTGCATGACAGTTCTCTTCTCCCTCCACCCATGAGACTTACTTTGAAGAAGCCCAGTCAGTTGTTCCATCTCTTCAATAAATACCAGCGATTGCAATGTGAAGGATGACGGTTTGTTCTAGCTTTGCCATGTCTAGAGAGGTGAGGACTTGGCCGTGTCTGTTTACTGTTTAGGCCAGGTGTGTGTGTGTACGTGTGTACGTGTGCGCACACGTGCATGCACGTTAACAAAGCAGAGAACAGAAACACACCGAGAAAGTGGAAAGCTAAGTTGTTGGTTTTTCGTATCCCTCCTCTCTCTTGTACAAGTGTCCGTCAGAAACTGGAAGGCAAGAAGACAACATGCAAACCGTGCATGTTCCCTTGGCTAGTTAGTTCCAAAGAGAGTAGCCTTTGATTTTAAGTTTTCAATCCAGTCACATTTATGACTGACATTATGAATGCTTCTCATTTTAATTTAGTGATGAAGAGAGAGTAAAATATTCCAACATTTAGACTAGGAAAGTAAAAATGACAAATGTTCTCCAGTGGTGCTAGGATTAAAATGCAGAGAGGCTTTAGGGTACATTCCTATATTTCTATGAATCTTTTAGCTTTATTTTTAGTTATGTATATGAGTATGTGCATGTGTGTGCTTGCGCATGGATGTAGTACCTGCAGGGGCCAGTAGAGGGCCCCAGTTCCCCTGGAGCTGGAGTTACAGGTGGCCGTAAGCCACCAAAACATGGGTGCTTGGAACTGAACTCAGGTCCTCTGCAAGAGCAGGGTGTACTCCTAACTACTGAGTCATATCCCTAGACTTGATTCTTTGTATTTGATTTCTTTGTATTTTAATTATAGGCCAGGCATTTAAAATTTTGAAAAGATTCTATCATGTGAACTGTACAAATGAAAAGAAATAGCAATATGTTCAATGCTGCATCAATGTTTATTTGGTACATGTCAGTATGTCAGATATGCTAATTGGTTATTTTAATAGATTTAATTAGTGGTTTTTATCATAATGGAAATATATACATATTTCAGTATATGCTGTTCTGTACATTTGCCCCTGCAAACCCTGCAAGTTTCCATTGGGAACTCTCGGGAAAGGCTCAAATCTGCCTCCATCCCTGTCTCTCCTGGCTCTGTCGGCTGCCGAGCTTGTGTCTGCACGATGCCAGTGCCATGAGCTGCCCTGGCCCCTTTACTTAACCGCAGTTTGTAGCTTTCACCACTTAAACTTAAACCAGCTCTCAGAATCCTCTAGGTCACCTGGATAGTGTTTGCCTAGTTGCAAGCTCACCTGAAGCGTCTTTTGTGATGAGGCCTGTGATTTCATGAAAATATTCACCTCAGTGGGGGGCTGCCGAGCTCGCCTCTGTCTTCCGGGGTTCACGGTAACCTGTAATAATAATTTGGTGACACAGGCTGCTTCTTTTTATGCATTACCTATTTCCAGAGACCTAATTTAGGTTTGTATCAAAATGGATATCACAAACACTCCAGCTTCCTGCTGGGAACCAAAGTGTTACAGAGACACTTTCTGTGATTCCTTTGGTGGCTTCTGAGTGGGGTGAAGGGACACTGGGGAGTGTGGGGGAGGCAATTGTCAGCCATTTAGACTATAGCACTAGCCGGGATGCAGAAGGTGTTGAGAGGCACACCGTGTCCATGCTCTGGTCTGCTGGGGGCTGAACTGCATTCTCAAGCACTTGATGGGAGCCGGGGCAGAGGGAGGGAAGCATCCCTGCTCCATCACAAGCCTCCCTTTCCTTATGAATGTCACATTTCCTCACCCTTGAACCAGCGACTGCCCTTGCCCACTGTACATACAAACCCACGCTGTAGTGCCCAGGGCGTTTTCAGCTGAAGGAATCTCTGCACAGGTATTAAACCCTTGTTGTGTGTTTCTGGATGTGTGAGCCAGTGCAAGTAAGGGGATCTGCCCGCGGGTCTCATCCCAAACCTTTTCCGTATTTTTGGTTGCTCAGCACCAACCCCAGACTGGCTCCTCTCTTGTGTTTGTTCCTTCTTGCAAAAGAAAACAAATTGGAAACAAACACAAATGTGTACTTTCCTCTCACATGTGCAAGTATACCCAAGAGTATCACACTTTAAATAGAAACTTGTGAAGGGTTGTTTTAATAATAAGTATTTAGCACTGGATTTTGCCTATGTTCCTAGTGAGAAACAAGAGAAATAGAGCAAGTAATCTGCTACAGGGACCTTCGTTTATTCCCGAGTTCGTGGCGCGAATAGCAATTTACCATTACTTCAGATTCCCAGGTGACCAGAGCCCAAATCAGGGCTTGTCGGGAGCACGATGGGTTAATGTGCATTATGGAGGTCTTGAGGATTCTCACGTATTTGGCTCTCTAGCATTGTCCTCCCTGGGCTCTGCCCTGACTGTCTGTCTGCTTCCAGCTCCTGGGTAAGAAAGGGATAGAAAACACCTTGGAACCAAGACTTGCACAAGAACCCCAGCCCAGAATTCCACCTCCAGTTTCCACTGCAATCCGTTTCTGTTACAGGTTTTCTGGGTGCAGAGTTTATCTTGCTTGGCTGCCACAGCTGCTGGCTCCTGCCGCTTCTCTGTAATCTGGGCATGTGTTTTCAGATGCCCATTTCTCGCCTGGGCACACCAGGCAAAGGCAACTGTTGGTTTCCATTCTCACTCCAAGGGGAGACCTCTTCCTTTTCCTCCTCCTCCTCCTTCCCCTCTCTCTCCTTCTCTTCCTTCCCCTCCTCTTTCCTTCTCCTCTTCTGTTCTTTCTGTCTTTCCTCCTCCATTTATTCCTTCTCTTCCTTCCTATCCTTAGGGTCTTATTCTTTAGCCCAGGCTAGGCTCAAATTCTCTGCATAGCTCAGGCTGTCCTTGAATACACTTTGTTGCCTAGCCTGAATTCAGACTCCTAATCAATCCTCTTACCTCAACTTCTTGAATGTTGGCATTATAGGTGTGAGTAATTCGACCTAACTTACTTTTGAGAGTTTCTCTATATAATGACAACTGGGGGAAAAAAAACTTAATTTCTTTTCGTTAATGGGTAGTAAGTTACATTCTCAAAGCATTTTCCCCCTGATTCCTTAAGGGGCCATGTGAAAACCAGTATTTCCACTTTAGAGTGCTTTTAGACATATTATATCCATTTTCTTTTTAATTGTCTAAAATTCATTTTGTAAATGTTCATCTTTCAGTACATGAAGACTTTGCCCCTCCATGGTCTGAGAGTTTGGTCATTTTTCATAGGGATAGCTCATATCATTGCTGTAATAGCCATTCCTCCAAGAAGCAGAAGAAAAAGAAAAACCAGCACAGAAAAGAATCGCAGCAAACCCTCAAATGCAGCTTTTGTCCCATTTGAATTGCAGTGGATAATTCTCAAGGACCGTAAGTGGGGCGAGGATTGAAGATGGCCTCTTAGCTCTCTTTCAAAGTTTCTTCCAATTTTGGTGCTTATTTTCAATACTTACCTGGCTTTTGTTTTCACGGTATTTTTTTTTATTATTATAATGATTGCTGGTTAGAAATCTGCCAGAACTATCTTTGGGATCTGAGCCCCCTTTGGCCCCCATGGGATGTCAGTGGACTCATTAGGGTTTAGCCAAGTTTTTATGCATAATTCATAATACACACCACAGCATGCACATTGGCGGCCGTCTCTTGTGCCCGCTTAGTGAGACCCATTTACATGCTGTATTATGGGACCACAATACAGAATGCATTTAACCACATTTTCTGTATTATCCTTAATACATATTGCCATCATGGTCTGTTATGGGGTGTGTGGTGGATGTGTTGAGACAATAGCACACACTTGTGCATTCCGAGTCCATAAAAACACATGTATAATAAAAGTCTCAATGGAAGTAAGTATTGCATATGTGTGCAATAACAGTGTTTAAAGGGGCTTTCTTATTATTTCGAGTTTGCTTTTTATTGTTTGATTATCTAGTTATTTGTTTTATGTTGTTCTATGCCTGCTGGACTGATGTCCTGAAAATTTTAATTTTGCAAACAACATACCCACCTTCTTCATCTCTCTCATATCTTACCTCATTAGTTCCCCTAAAGGAGTATTTAAAACTCTAATATTTAAAAGGGACTTGATGGTTAGCAAAAGTGTGTTTTCTAAATACCAATTAAAGATCTTTAGGGTATGTGTTATAAAGGGCCTGTGTTCCGTGAATCAGCAAAGGATAGTACCGTGTGAGAAATGGATACCTGACTGTTGGTGTGTACGTGTCCTGTTTCGGGGACTCAGGCTTCTGACAACAGTTGTCACTCATGGGAGAGGGGACACTTCATCTTTCTTTTACCCAAGGTGTTGTGCTCAGCAGTGGGAATGCCGTGGTTTGACAGGATGTTTTGACTGCCTTGGGGTGGGGGCAGGGCATAGAAAGAAAAGAACTACAGAATGTATGGATGTGTGACTGTGCAAAGAACAATGAGCTTATTTAAAACTTAAAATCATGGTTGTTGAAACATTTGACATTTACTAGGAGGTAGACTTCTAATCTCAGAGTTGTCTGTAATGGAAGTAATAGATACAGAAAGCCACCCAGGAGATTCCTGGGAGCTGTCAGTCTCTTTTGAGGGGACTGGTGGTGTCTCTGCAGTGTGTAACCACTGGGCCTCTGGTTAGTGAGCAGTGACCCGCTCAACAGTGCTCCATTTGAAAAGTTTGCATTTGTCCAGCCATTCCAAGCCAACTTCTCTTACTGGCCTGTTCTTAGGGTGTGAGGTCAGTCAGGACGGATTCCTAGAGTCAGGAGTCTGTAGAAATTATAGTCTTGGCCCAGTTCAGGCACCTGCTAGGAAACCTGAGGACCTGGAATTTCATTCTTAAGACTCATATGGTAGTAAGAAAAAACTGACTCTTGCAAATTGTCCTCTGACCTCCACACTCACAGCATGGTATGTGAATACCTTTGCACACACACACACACACACACACACACACACACACACACACACACACACACCACTAGTGAAATGCAATAAAAATAAATAGAAAATGGAAACCTCACTTTGAAAACCAAGCCCATGGTGAGTGGACAGTGCCATCCCTAGGCAATGGTCCTGTAAGGAAAGCAGGCTAAGCAAGCCAGTGGGCAGCACTCCTCCATAGTCTCTGTTTCAGGTCCTGCCTCCAGGTTCCTGCCCTGCTTGATTCCTGCCTTGGCTTCCCTCATTGGACTGTGGCCTGGAAGTCAAATGAGCCTTTTCTCGAGTTCCTTTTGATCAGTGTCATATCCCAGCAGCCTGGAAGCAAACCAGGACAGAAGTACGTAAGTCTCCAGGCTCTAGACTGTTCCAGACATGATGAGTGAATTCTACAGTCAGATTGGAGGTGGGACAGAGAAGGACATGGAACCAGCTTCCACTGAACTCCTAACACCTTGGTAGTCTGAAATGGGTTTGATACATGTCCATAGTGGATGGAGGCACCTCCTTGACTCTTGTTTCACAAGTTTAGTCACAATTTCTCTGTCAATAGCTAACTTTTATTGACAGTCTAAGTATTTCCCATGGCTTAAAGAAATCATCATGTTATCGAGGCCCCTTAACCTTGTTCTAGTTTGAGACAGGACTGTTGAAATTGCTGAAACTACTTAGGAATTACTCTTAAAGCTGAGCCTGAGGCATGCTCTTTGGGCAACATCAGTGAGCAAATTCCCTAACTCTGAAGGAAGGCTTTGTATTTGAAAATGCTCACACACATTTGGGAGGGTCTAGCGAGTAAACTAAGCAGATAATTGTGTGAGAGAGTGCACATGTGTGCAGGAACTAATGCTACAGGTCTGTTTCCTTGGGCCATTTATTTGTAAATCAGAAGATCCTGAATGAGGTTAAGTATTTAAGCAAGAGTAGCTATGAGTAGATGGCTTCGTGATTTACTTCTTTGAAGAAACAGACAACTTTAAAATATATCATTTATCATATATCATTATCACTTTTCCCACATCCTATTAGTCAGCATTTGCTTCAGTTTCATAACAATTACTTATTTGGGGGAGTTTCTCTTATTGGGTTTGAGCTTTTGTTTTTGGCTTTTCAAGACCAATCTGGCCTCTTGTAGACTGGTGCAACGACTCACAAATAGATCATCTCTACACCCAACCTTCACGCACAGTGTCCATATTACAGTCACAGAATGATTTCATTTGAAGATGGATCCCTGCCAGCTCTGTATTCTGATTATTTTGTTGTTCCGGTCCTCTCTACAATGTCCCACTGACAAGGACTCGCAGGAGAAGGCTAGATACACGGAAGAGTCTCAGCTGTGGTGGTTCACTTCTGTAACACGAGCCCTTTGGAAGTGGAGGTAGGAGGATTGTCTACAGTTCCAGGCAGCCTGGGATACAAACCAAGCCTCCATCTCAACTCCTGACCATCTCAAACCCCTAAACAAGTGAAGGAAGTCCTGTGGGGCCTCATCTTTGTGATGAGGTTGAACACTTAGCAAATTACCTTCTTTTTTTTTTTTTTTTAAAGAAAGGCTAAGAAATGCATCTCTTTTCCCAATGAAATGATGAATTCACATTAATGTACCTTTTCAACCCAAGCTTAGAGTAGATATCAGCTGAGGTTTTCTCCATCTTGAATGGAGTTGGGCTTTGTAGGTCCTTTTGTTATTGCTGTAACAATGGTTGGCTTTGCTGTAGCTAAATTCTCAGAAACCATGAAATTCCAACGACTTTCATAGATTTCCTGCAGCTCTCTTTATCTTAATATTTCTGACTACATTTCAGGGATCCATCCCTTGTGACTTTTAAGATCTCACATTTTACTTGGTATAATTAACCATTGGCTTCACAGTGTCGAGTTTCATAAAGAATGCATTCACTTATGAGTGAATTCATGACCTGTCTCTCTTTCTCTTCCTCTCTCAAATTTTCCTTTTTCTTATAAATCTCTATATGCTGGGTGTGAGTAGAGAAGAGTGATGGAGCTAGCCTTCTAGAAAAGTTTTAGATCATATTTTATGAATCTTTTTATTCTTTTTTATATATTAACTTTTACCATGTTTCTTCATTTAGTATGTGCCCAAGTGTGTGTGTGTATGTGTGCATGTACCACAACACATATGTGGAATTAGGGGACAACTTTGTGAGAGTCATTTCTCTCCTATCATATGTGTCCTGGAAATGGAACTCAGATTATCAGGCTTGGCAGCTAGTGTCCTTCCCCACTGAGCCATCTTGCAGCCCCTTTTCTAGTTTGTAGTGGCTTGAAGAAATGCACCCTGAACCTCATGCCATGTGACCCTCACTTTGTTTTGCTGTCTGAGAAATAGCACTGTAGCGACAAGATCTAAACCACCCTCTGAGTGTTCCATGCTCTGGTCCCTGAATTTGGGACTGAACTTTCTTTACCCTTTCTGTGTGTCACTCATAGGATTTGGGGAAGAGGCGAATGGGAACAGTTACATGAAAGCATTTTCAAAACCATAACTTCAAATGGATGCTACTGTTTGGCAGACCCCACCTGCTCAAATGCAGAGCAGCCAGTGTTCCAGATACGTGGTAATTTTTGTGCATGGGTTTATAATCTCATCCATATGCTGGGTACCTTTTTTGTGAAGTTCAGACTTGGTGAGTTTTCAATTGGCATGTCCTCCTCAGTCTTGCAAACTGCCCCCTGCCCCCTGCCTGGAAAGATTCCAGGTCTGCTCTGGGATTGCTATCCACTGAGGAGTGAGGCTTCTGAGGCTGAGAGCTGGCTGCATTGCCCAGACCTCCAGCCTTGAGCTCTGCAAAGATTCTGCTTCTGTTTTTAAAACTCTTTTCTTGAATAATCTAAATATAAATTTTAGATCAGGTCTGTGGAACGATGTGTATATTTTCCTCTTCATTAGAAGGCATGTGGTATATAAATGGAGCAGTTATGTCTCATTATTTTGATGGCATGCTACAAAGACCCCAGTAGCTCTGCTTAATATTTGTTTTAAGGAAATATGTCACCAAAGACAAATTTATTTTAGACTGATCTCTCTGTAGCCCAGTGAATCGAATGTGTGTGTGTGTAGGGGGGGGGTGAGGGGGGTTGGTTTGTTGCTCATTGTGGAAAAGTAATGTATTATCTGAGTTCAGAGGATCCAGGTGCAATCTCTTCTTTCATCTCCTCCCTGCTCACTCTTTCTGTTCCTGCTTGGTTAACTGGCCCCAGGTTAGTAATTAGACTTGAACTACTGAGTAATAGCACCAAGTGATAGGAGGAGATGCTGGGTGGTCGCTATGGCACACCCACCTTCAGACCTCGGAGAAATCCCAGCCCCGTTGCCTCTTTCCTTGTCTCTCTTCCCTTGACAGGGACACCATGGTCCCTGTGTCACCAGACAAAGCAGGTACCACATGTCGATGCTCAAATGCCCTACAACTGAAATGTGATTTTTCCAGGCCAGCTGCTATAATCCAGAACATTTGGCTACTGAAAGAGGCAAACTGTAATGTCCAGGCTTTTTGACGTGTTTGGAAAATTGATCTGCCAATTGTGTGGTCAAAGCAGAATTTGGCATTAGGATACTATTCTGTAGCCTGTGAGCTTGTTGCTCACAGGGAGGAAACTGAGGCAAGGCATGGGCTGTGCGGCCAGTTTAAGCTCACACAAAGGATAGGAAAGATGGTTCTAGAACTTAGGTCCTGCTGTCCACTCTGAGCATGGACGGGTGCTGGGATGTCAGGAGTGTGAGCTAGTGCTACCGCTCTTCTCTGTGATGGGAGGCTGGAAGGTGTTTTCTTCCTGCTTTCTTTTTCCCTTGGTGGTTATGGACAGAGCTTGGGATCATGTCGAAACTTGCAGCCGTCACCAGGAAACTCTTTCAACTTTTAATAGCAATCACTCTGCTCCTAATTAACAAGTGTGATTATGCACGACTAAGTCAGAAAGACTTGTTGGGCTTTAATATTTAGATGAGGAAAAGACCTCCAGCCATGAAAAAAAATCCCTGTTGATATTTTCCATAAAAGGGGAGGTGCAGTTGAAACCCAGCACAGCCAACTGTGCCGCTTTGTGTAAGAGAAATCCTGAGAAACGGCCAAGACTCCAGGGTGCCAGTCAGAATTTTCACTGCTGTAACCTCCCCTCTAACACACTCGTTCCCGTGAAAATCCCATGGGAGGGGGCAGTTTGCTGTCCCAAATGCAGCAAAAATAAGAATCATTAAAGGCATGTCTGTTAAAGTGTGTGGGAATGACAGCTTTTGGTAAATGGATGTTTTGCAAGCGACAGGTATTTAAATTCCATAAGGAGTGTGTCTGTAATGGAGAGGAGCTTTGAAAGAATCCTGTAAACTTCATTCACCATTTCTAAAAGAACTGATGTTAACATGAAGTACATCTTGGGGTGACTCAATCTCCTTTGAAAGGAAATCAGTAGGGTGTTCTGCTCGCCTGACAGAGTGGTCTCATGACTTACCTACCTATCATGGGGCGGTGAGTTGGATGGGGCAGATTGTGTCCAGTGCTGTGTGTGAAGAGAATATCTGAACATCACCACTTATTTTTTTCTAGGTATTTTAAAATTTTTTTATCTATTATTGTGTAGATGGTCTATGTATGTTTGTATGTGAACATCCACTTTCCACACACGTGTGGAAAAGAGAAGAGTGTTTTGTGGAGTATTTTTTTTCTCTTCTATCTTTACCTGGGTTTAGGAGACCAAACTCTTGCTGGGCTTGTGTGGCAAGGCCTCTTGTCTGACCCTTTATATTACACTTAACATGTGTGGAGACAAAGATAATTCCATAACAGAATGCAGAAGGATATTAAAGGGGGGGGTCCCCTTTTCCAATAGCATCTGGTAGATTTTGAAGATGGAGCTGCTGATTCCAGGTCTCACTTAACAGGACCATTTCCCAAACCAGATTTGTCGACTTTATATGCTGTAGCATGACTTGGGAGATTGGCCTGTGGGTGTGTCTGTAGGGATCTTTCTCCGTAGCTTTAACTGATGGAGAAGACCCAGCTTGAAAGTGGGCAGCACCAGTCCCTGGTTCTAGGTCCTGGACTGGGTAAGAACAGAAGCTGCTGGCTGAGCAGTGTGCAGAGTGCAGGCATGTTCGTCTGCTCTTGACTGGGCGTAAAGTGTTTCCTGCTCTCACCTCTGCGACTTTCCTCCTCTGTGAAACCTGGGACTGTGAACTAGAATAGACCCTTCCTCCTCCCCAAAGCTGCCGTCTGTCTGTCCATCTGTCTGTCAGTCCACAGAAATGAAAGTGAAAGCTATCTCTGACTAGTTGATTCTTGTCAACAGACTCAGGAAAGACTGGGGGAGCAGGGCTTAACTCTTGCTGTCCAAGGCTTTCTTTGTTGTCTGCCCGAACTCCAGTCTGTTAACTGTCCTCTCCTCAGAGAATCAGAGTATAGAGAGATGCTGCTCTTTGGGGACACCAGTAGCTGCTCTTTGGGGACATTTGTGGACATTAGGGGGAAGCTGTGACCAGTATCGGCAGTCCCTGTCCCTAAGGATTTTACATGCTAGTGGACACGACAGAGAGATAATAAGCGATTCCATATGCATGAGGATAAGGGTCCTAACAGAGCAGAGTGTGGTTAAGGGATCAGCCTTGGCTGGGTGCTCAGGGCAGGGAAGGCCCCTGGATTTGAGGATAGGATTCTCAAGGGATGGGGCAGCACCGCCGAGCATTGGCACCCAGCCTGGCTTGCTCTGGATGGAGAGTGGGGGTGGGGGATGGACATTTCTCTTCTCACACTGGGTACACGTCTCACATCAGCACAGTTGGCCCATACTTTTGCTGTTCTTTTAGAAAACTACCGGATCTCCAGAAACTCCGTCAGCACAACTGTCTGCTGACAACCGGTTCTGTCTTGTGTTGTCTTCTATAGCTGCTGTGTCTGTGACCATCACTCAAGCCGCGGATCCCAGAGTCTGTCCTTCTCGTCTGTTCTGAGGATTTGACCCTGCTTTTCTCCCCATCACAATGTTCCGTCTTCTGTCTGTGTTCCGCATCAATCCACCCTCAGGCCTTCGCCTTAGAAGGCAGAACTCTGTCTGATACCTCCTTCTCTGCTTACTATACGTTTGTACCGACGTCTTAGAAAAAAGCTGCCCAATTGTTTTCTCCAGTGCCTTCCCTGTCCTTTCTCCTGACATCTCTTCACCAGAGGCAGCCAGGGTTGTCCCTGTGGACGCCACAGTCTCCCATTCACTTACCGGTGGAAGCCTTTGACCGGACTCTTACTCTTGTGGCTTCTTTTTGCCCATTTTCTTGTTTTCCTCCTGTCCACTAACTATTGTTTTTGTACCTTTAAAAAAAAAAAGCTATTTCTTTGTGGTAAAAGTGACCTGTCATCTCCTCTCCGTGTTAACTTCTTCCCCGCACTGTGATAAATACCTGGAAAATCGAAGGAAGGGAGGAATTCTTCAGTTCAGTTGTTTTGAGACGGTTTCCCATGTAGCTTCGGCTGGCTTCAAACTTGCTGTGTTGCTGAGGGTGGCTTTGAACCTCTGCTCATCCTGCTTCTACCACCTAAGTGCTGGGATTAGATGTGTACTCTACCACGGCCATTTGTGTGCAGTTCTGGGGATCGAACCCAGGGCTTTGTGCATGCTAGACCACTACTCTTCTGAGCCACACCCCCGGACTCATGCAAGGAGTAATTTGGCTCATGTTTTCAGAAGTTTCGGTCCGCGCTGGGCTGGCTCCATTTGTACTCGACTGTGGAGAGAGAGAGCCTCACAACAGAGCAGCCCAGCGCCACCCGGCTGCTTCCATCATAGTGATGGACACACGGAGAGATACGGAGGGCCAGGGAAACAACCCCACCCACCCCACCCCTGCCGTGACACAGCCCCAGTGACTTTTCTTCAGCTGGGCCCTGGCCCTTAAAGTTCCCACCACCTTCCAAAGTAGTTCTATCAGTGGGTGACAGGCACCAAACGCATGAGCCTGTGGGGGAATTTGTAGTCAAATCCTGACACCCTCTTTACACACATCATTGTGTGTTACAGTTTGTTAATTACAAATGTGCTCCTTAGTTTTTGTCAGGCTGTCCATCCATCAGATTGGCCTGTAGGCATGACTGTGGAGTGCTTCTTAAAAAGATCAGTGTGGGAGGGTCCGGCCCATGGTGGGTGGTGCCATCCCTGGGCTGGGGGTCCCGGGTTCTTTAGGAAAGGGGGTTGAGCAGCCATGGGGAGCAAGCCCGTCAGTAGCCCCCTCCAGGCCTCTGTGTCAGCTCCTGATCCAGGTTCCGGCCCTGACTTCCCTCAGTGACGTCGGCCCCTCCTCTTCAAGCTGCTCATGGGCAGTGTTGGTGACAGCAGCCACGGGTAAATTCTGTTCTCCTTTGGCGGCTGTCTGGAGCACACTTCACAGTTGGTGCCTGTTGATTAGCAGATCCCACGGCACGGCACACCTCACCTCTGCCGCCACTGTTCCATGTGTGGGTTGCCGGAACTTGACCACTTGTGATGTCATCGGTCAGGAGAATCACCATGGTTTGCCTTCTGGGACTGGCTTTTCCCACTGAGTGAAACACCAGTAATGTTGTGTATAGTGAAGATTTCTTCCTTCTAAAGCTGCAGATCACACCCGCTGTGTGTGCCACGTCCTCACTGTCCATGGATCACACCTGCTGTGTGTGCCACATCCTCACTATCTGTGGATCATACCCACTGTGTGTGCCACATCCTCACTGTCCATGGATCATACCCACTGTGTGTGCCACATCCTCACTATCCATGGATCACACCCACTGTGTGTGCCACATCCTCAATGTCCATGGATCACACCCGCTGTGTGTGCCACATCCTCACTGTCCATGGATCACACCTGCTGTCTGTGCCACATCCTCACTATCTGTGGATCACACCTGCTGTGTGTGCCACGTCCTCACTGTCCATGGATCACACCTGCTGTGTGTGCCACATCCTCAATGTCCATGGATCACACCCTCTGTGTGTGCCACATCCTCACTATCTGTGGATCACACCCACTGTGTGTGCCACATCCTCACCATCTGTGGATCACACCTGCTGTGTGTGCCACCGTCTCACTATCCATGGATCACACCCACTGTGTGTGCCACATCCTCACTGTTCATGGATCACACCTGCTGTGTGTGCCACATCCTCACTGTCATTAATCTGCTGGTTTTTACACGATGCCTATTGTGACTATCACTCTAAGGAACATGTTAGTGTAAAATATGTGTTCCTGATCTTGAAATGGGATCACCATGTCACGTGGCAATTTGAAATGTGAATTTATGACGAGAATTTCACACGTGTATGTGACGTGCTTTAGACATCAACCCCGCCCCACTCCCTCCCGTCCCGTGTTTCACACGGCACCTTGGAGCTGCTTCATGCACCCCACCCCCACCTTTCATTCTCCTGTTAACCTCGCCGAGCCCACATGGTGTGGCAGTGCGCACATGCGTGCGGCTCCAGCCCGGAGCTGGGCCTTGATTTTCATGCCCACCCCACTCCTCGGCCCTGTCATCCCACCGCTCCACATCCCGCCTCCGTGTGCGTCAGGTCTGGCTTCTCACGTTCCTGCCACACTCTGTTCTGTGTCGCACACACCTGGGCGACTGCGCAGTCTCGATTCACGTTTCCCTGCAATGAGTGGGTCTGAGTGTCTTCACATATGTGTAGTGGTCAGTTACACGTCTTCTCTGAAAACAGCATCTGTCTGGAACTGCAGACGGCTCGGCTTTTCTTCCTAAGGCCTTGGTTCCCAAACTGCCATAACCAGACTTCAGGGAACCTGACACCCTCTTCTGGCCTCCATGGCACCTGTACGTACATGTACACACACACACACCCTTGACATACACATAATTAAATACATTATGGAACTCATCTTGAAAACAATGTCTGCCTTTGCTTCTCTGTGGTTAAATGGTAATAGTTTGTATGTACACACATGCATATACATACACATATACATGTATATACACACATGCTAACTACACATGTACACATACACATAAATGTACACAGCACACATGTACATACATGCATGTATACACACATGTACAAATATACACACATGTATGTATGCATATATGTATGCACATGAGTAAATATGTATATGTGTGCATGTACACACCTGCATATATATGTGTACATACATACACATGTATACATGCACATTAATGTACACATCACACACATATATACATGTATACATGCACATCCATGTATACAAACACATTCATATATATGAATGTATACACATGTGTATGCACATACATGTACACACATATAAACACACATGTATGTATGCATATAGGTATGCATGTGTACACATAAATATATGTACATATGTACACACCTACACATACACTGTACATATACACAGTTTACAGGTGCACAGTGCATACACATGCTCTTCCCCAGAAGGCTGACTCTTCCCTGTTGATTGTATCCTTTCCAAGATGTGCTCTTGGGTTGGGAATGGTCCCACGTTTCTGGTTTCATGTCTGAGGCTTCTCCACATGTTCTCCTGGGTCTTGGGTCTTGTGTCTCCTTCACCCAATACGGCATTTGCAGTGAGAAATGAAGGAGCAGTTTCATCCAGCTTTCCCAGCATCCTGTTTTTATGAGGCTTTCCTCTGCCCAAGTCTTCTCTGTGGTGCCATTTGACCGTGTGTGTGTGTGTGTGTGTGTGTGTGTGTGTGTGTGTGTGTGTGTGTATGTACTCATGTGTGTGTGCTCACATGTGCCCATGTGTATGTGCATGTGTGTGTGCTCATGTGTGTATGCTCATGTGTGTGCACTCATGTATGTGTGCTCATGTGTGTGCATGCATGTGTGTGTGTGCTCATTTGTGTATATGCATGTGTGTGTGCTCATTTGTGTATGTGTGCATGTGTGTGTGCTCATGTGTGTGCATGTTCTTTTGCTTGCATAGCTTTCTAATATATTTTGAAATCAGAAATCATCTGTCCTTAGCTTTGGTTCGTCTCAAGACTTCTCTGGCCATTTGGGCTTCTTTGTGTCTCTATACCAATTTTGTACTTGTTTTTCAAACTCCTGTAAAAATAGACCATTGACTCTTTCTAGGGAATCTACCAGATCCAAACATAAGTTTGAATCATCTAGAATTTTGACATCACTGTCCTCTGGATGTCTACCAGTGCAAAGTCTTTGGAAATTTTTGGGTTTTTCTTCATTACTGATATGAATTTAAAAAAATAATCATTTTGGTATTTAAACATTAATTTTAGGTTATCATGGGGGAGCATTTATCTAATTATTCTTTATTAATAAAAACTCGGGAGTCAGATATTGGGGTAAGAACCTGATTGATCAGAGAAGCGGCAGTGAGGTGACCAGTGACCTCTGCTCTCTCTCTTTCCTCGATCCCAAAGGCCAAGCATCTTTCTAAGCCCCTCCCTACTACTTCCTGTGTCTATCTGTCCTCAGTCCTCCAAAACCTCTGAGGCTAATTTTGGTCAGCTAGCAGCCAGCTCTGCCCTCTTATTTAAAGTAAACTTTATTGACAGTCTCAGGAGTGTCAAAATGTGATAAAAAATATCCTAAAATGTTCCCTGCTTTTTGTCTAAACAAAAAGGAAGGTTTTAACTCTGACACAGAAAAATTATATACAGTAAGAACAATTATTAGATAAGAATTACATTCACAATGTCCAGTCCATTAGCATTTGGCAAATTCAGGGAAAATACTCCATTATCCATCCTATATTAATGAGTCCAAAGTTTTCTACCTAATTTACTTTCTATCCTAACTTGTATTACCATCCTAAAACTATCATTTTTTTACCTTAAAACATTTTGTTGGATAAACAACTTAAACTTTTATATCTTGCAACTTTACAGACTTTACATCTCTTTTGTGATTTTTTTCCCTGAATTTGGTAACAAAGAAAACTGTAACTATAACTTTCTCATCTTCAACTCCATCAGAGACCTGAGAAGGAAATAATATTACCTGAGTAAACAGGAAGTGCAGAGTACACAACTTCCAGAACTATAGAAATGACAGAAACACCTGACTGCCTGGACAGTAACCCACGGTTCCTCTGTAACTTGGGGCATCTTCTGTTCTCAGGCCTAGAATATCTGACAGACTTTTCTGTGAAGCAGAAATTTTGAAGGGCTGTCCCACCTTGTCATGACAAAGCTTTCTTTTGTGTCTTGCTTGTCCAATTTGGACAGCATAATGTCAGCTGTTGAGACAAAGGCATTTTCTTGCTCAGTGGCTAACTTTTGCCACAAAGAAAGCAAACTCCATGTGGAGTTTCTTTGATGCCCATCATCTTCTTTGAAGTAGATTGGTGCTGCCAGGAACAGACATGTCACATTGTCATGAAAAGCCTTACGTTATTAAAATATCTTAAATGCCATATTCTGTAGATCTCTGAAGTGTTTGAAGACCACTTGTCTATCTAAAATAAATCTTTGTTTGACCTTGAAAGCATACTTAACATGACTACAAGTTTGACTATTATAGAGGACTAATTACTAACCTGTATTTCTAATTATCCTAAATAATTTGCAATAATAACTTTCAAGGACTAGAAATTTGCATTATATTGTTAAATAAGCTGCATAGGTACAATATCTTAAACAAGAGTAGAAACGTATATACAGTATAACAAAAATAACCTTAAATTTATATCAGTATATAAAAATCCACACTGATATAAAATATGTAAGACTAGTAGTTGCTTTTTTAGTTTAAAAGTAGATTCAATAATCTACCCTTTTATCCTACCATTCCTACATCATCCTTTTTCTTTTCAGAATGAGACCCCTGAATCTAATCTCCTTTGCTTAGTTTCCTTCCTAATCCCCCTAAACAATGACAAATATTGATAAGTCACAGAATGACCATAAAACTACCTACCCTACCTCTTGGGAATATGGGCATTTTGTTCTTTTTGTTTGTTTGTGTTTGTTTTTTGAGACAGGGTTTCTCTGTGTAGAGCCTGTCCTGGAACTCACTCTTTAGCCCAAGCTGGCCTCAAACTTACAGAGATCCACCTGCCTCTGCCTCCCGTGTGCTGGGATTAAAGGAGTGTACTACCACCACCCAGTTGATATTGTGTTCTTAAAATTACTTCTGACTATCTAGGGGAAATGGCATCTTTAGGTGACCCTGAGAAAATTGAGATAATGGTCAAGTCCTGAGAGAGCTAGCTGTTGTCCAGTTTCTGTGTGATAGGAAAGTGCAGGGCTGATCTGAAGTCCTGACTAGAGTAATCTGTGAGGCTGGACCACCTCAGCTAGCTGCCTTGAAATTGTCCTGAGCAGTTTGTAATCCAAAGCTGATCTTTGGGTGGTGTTTGTCAGCTTAGTGGCTTTACCACAATCCTGGTGGAATCTTCATTGTGGGGCTCCATCGTCTTTCTGGAGATTTCAAAGGTTGCTGTTAGGAGTACTGATGTTTCACTGCAGAAAACTTAAAACATTTTAAATGTCATATGCAGATCTCAGAGAGGTTAAAGGACCACAATTTGTTAAGTACATCCAGGGTACACAAGCTTAATTCCTAGTTACCTGATTCAGACTAAAGCTGGAAATCACATATAGGAAGCTGGATGAAGGCTTTTTCTAGAATTAGTTAGTATTCTATATGACCATTGGTCATTGGTATTATGACAGAATGTTATATATATATATATATGTATATATATATATATATATATATGCTTAATATATATTATATAATATATTAATCTTATAAAATTTGAGATAATATTTATACCTTAAGAGAATTTTAAAGAGTCAGAGTAACACGAAAGGATTTTGAGATTGTGGCAATAGAATAGTCCCTTAATTTTGGTTTTTCTTCTGTCCCATACCAGGTGGGTCTTCTGACATGAGACAGAGATTTTAGATTTTCCTTTAACAAGCATGCTTGAGTTTAGAGAAGGAGAGAAACATGCTCCAACTTCAAAGCCAGCTTTAGTTTTTAATTGAATGGGGACTACATAAAGACCATTTGCATTATATGTCTGTGGTGAACAGTAGAAATAAACATTTGGGAAGATTTATGAAATTTTATCCTGCTTGAAATGTGCTATACCATTAGGCCAATTTACTCTTTTTCTTGGGACATTTTCACTGAATGATTAGTTCTTCTTCAGATGTCTCATTTGTTCACTGGTTTTCAGATTTCTTAGTTGATGCTTTTATTCTCCTGGAAAGACAAAAACAAAACCCTGTCACAGCCCTAAGTTCAAGGAGTTCCTTTTTTGGCAGCTTATATCTTTGTTAAGACAAAATGTTTTTGGCAACAAAAAAATATTATCTTTTAATAATAAAATTTAATTTATTTTTCATACCTGATCAAATGAAAGGCATTTGTTAGTTTTACAAGTTTGTTTATATTGAATGATCACACTGTTTGATGAACTATCAACTCTCCTAATCAAGGGGTCACTCCTGTTCTAATCTAATCTTTATCAATCTTGATGGTATCTATAGCTTTTCTTCCCCTGTGGAAACAACAGCAAAACCTCTTTCCCAATGTAACTCATATCCCGGTTTCCATTCTCAGGTGAGCACATCTTTAAAATATACAGGCTGATTTAATTCAGCAGTTTTTTCTATTACCCAATGTCTCTCCATAGCTGTTACATTTTCCAAATTTCATTTCTTTGAGTACCTTTTGGGTTATGTCCTGCAGGTAATGGAGTTTGGTTATATAAAGAACAAGTAAGACATTTCCTTATAATTTCCTTGGCTTGTTGCCAAGAGATAGAAAAATCTTTCCTCAAACCTTTTCTATTATCATATTGTTTCTTATAAAATTCTGAGGCTTCTAGCACATTTCCTACTGATAGCTGATCAATTTCTTCCTTATCTTGTTCTAGAGGGCCTGGTAAACTGGTATGGGATCTGATATGTGTTATATATAGGCAGGACTTCTGAGCAGGGAGAGTATGTAGGAGGAGGAATTTAGGAGAAAAGAGGAAGAAAGAAAAAGGGACGCCAGGGGCCAGACAGACAGACATGGAGGAAGCAAGAAAGTAGGGCGCATGGAATGAAAGAGAGGTAAAAATCTCCGAGGCAAAACATAGACAAATAGGAAGAGGTTACATTAGGTTGAAAGAGCTAGTGAGACAAGCTGATGCTAAGGCCAGGCATTCATAATTAATAATAGATCGATATGTTGTTATTTGGGAGCTCATTGGCAGCCCCAAGAAGAAATTCCAACCACAAATGGCACCCAACATGGTGCCCAAATTTCCACATAGAGCCTGAGAAAGCTGGAAAAAGAGGTGGGTGGAGGAATGAATACAGCTACTTTCTGAGGCACTGCTGTGCAGCAGAGCACTGGAGCAGCTGGCATGCTAAGTAGAAACAGCGAGCTAAGTAAAAACGCCTGTCAGAGTGCGGGCACCAACTTTGTATAGCTGGGACAGTTAAACACAGCTCCCAGTTATACTCAGTGATTGGCAAGTCTCATTAAGTCTCAGCTCTCAAGGACCTGAGGAAAGGTGGAGCCAACTGCCAGAGCCATGTGTCAGAGGGCCTAGCTGCCACTTAGCAGTTTAAGGTTTGGCTCACATAGTCAGAGGATGCTACAGGTGCAAATAAAACAGGTCCATATTGAAAAAAAAAAAAAAAAACATTTAACCAGGCGACAGTGTGCATAGGTGCTTAAGAAAATAAAAGAAAATGAGTATAGTTAATCATAGGAAAAAATAGCTTAAAAATAATTAAGTAAGTCTTTAAAGAAGGAGTAAAGTGATATAAACTGAATAAGCCATGAAAAGATGGGAAATACACAGGGAGTCTGGATCCTGTATGGTACTTTGTTGACTGAATTTTTTGAATGCTGATGAGTGAAAGACAGTTGCTGAGAGATACGGGATTGTAAAAGGAAATGCTTAATTAAACCTGCCTAGATACTTTAGGGATGTCTGAATTTTAAAATGTGGTTCACAAAATGAATTAAAAATGTATTATGTTAGGGGGAAGGTTATTCTTTTGTTTTCACAGAAAATGAAAGGTTGTGGATTCCTTCAAAATTAATAGAGAAGAGATTTGATTAGTGGAGACTCTGGAAAATCTTGGCCACAGATATAAAGAAATAATCCTAGAAAAAAAAAACTACAAGAAAGGTGACATATATGCTGGATCCCTTGACATGGGAAGAGCTCTGATGTTGCATTTGCTTAACTCTATGAAGCCTTGCACTTTCTCATTACACAGAGACAGGACAACAAATATTATAGCTAGCTTTCTTAGGACTTGACTATATCTCAATTTTCTCAGGGTTCTCTGGGGATACCATCACCCCCAGACAACAGGAAACAGTCTAGAGAATACAATGCCCACATTCCCAAGAGTTGGGTGGTTTTTGGTCATTTGGTGAGTTATGGATGCTTATTATCATTTAGTGAGGATATAGGAATATAGATTAAAGAAGACAACTATTCATCTCAAATAGTTTACATTGGTATGGATTTTTTGTATATTGATACAAATTTAAGGTTATTTTTTGCCATGCCATATATATATATATATATATATATATATATATATATATATATATATATATATATGTTTTTACTCTTATCTAAGGTATTATATACCCATGCAGCTCATTTTAAAATGTAATATAAAGTTCTAGTTCCTGAAAGCTATTATTACAAACTAGGATAATTAAGAAATGCAGGAAGTAGCTAGTCATCTATAACAGTCAAAGTTATAGTCATATTAGGTTTGTTTTCAAGGTTAAAGGTTAAATAGATATATTTTAGATCGATAGGTGCTCTTCAGACACTTCAAAGACATATGGAATATAACATTTAAGATTCTTAACAACCTAAGGATTTTCATGACAGTGAGATAATCTGCTCCTGGCAGCACCAATCTACTTCATAGAAGAATGATGGGCCTCAATAAACTCCATATGGAGTTTGCTTTCATTGTTGCAAATACTAGCCTTTTGGCCAAGAAACTGCCCTTGTCTTGACTGCTGATGGAGTTGAAGACAATATACTTATAGTTTTCCTTGTTACCAAATTCAGAAAATAAACTTACATAAGAGATGTAAAGTTTATAAGTTTGAGAAACATGAAAGCTTAAATTGTTTATCTAAGAAAATGTTTGGAGGTTTAAAAAGATAATTTTAAGTTTGTTCTGAGTTACCTATGAATTTAACATCTGCTTCAAAAAGGTGAATGCATACCATACAAAACTAATCTCTTCCTTAAGTCTCTTCAAATTTAACATTTCTACAGGACCTCAGTTAACTTCTGTATAGCCTTGCGGGTGCATATCATCTGGTATCATTCTTGATTTGGTAACTAGACAAATTAAGGTTGGTTTTCAAATAACCTTGAGCCATTCCTCTTCAGTTTCCTAATGCAATGGTGAGGTAAGTTCTGCTCTAAATTCCTCTGTATGTGTATGAATATTTGTCTTAGTCCATTATTAAGTCTTTCTAAATATTGTATCTTATCAGACAATTTTTTTTATTTGGCACCAATATCAAACCAGTATTTAAAATGTAAAACATGAATTATCAAACTGAGAATGATTAAAATGACATTATGTCAATCCCAGATAAGTTGATTATCCCTTCATTTAATTTTTCCACTGTCAAACCATCCACTGTGGAACATGCAGAGACCTAACTCCCTGCATCGTAGTATTGTTCCTCAATACTACGTGTCAGAGTGTGATCCAAATACCCCACAACATCACAATGGAATGGGCTTTATCACAGTTTTCAAACATATCATTATAAAATATATGTAAATAAACATAACTATGGGGACGAGGAAACTGAACCATGAAAATAAACTTTTCACAGTGAACAAAGTGTTCTGAATGATTTTAGTTTTCAGTATTCAAGTCCTTCAACTTTGTAGTTTTTAATATGTTCTTTATTTTTTCCTTTTTTCTCATGCTACTTATTGTTAGCAGATGTTAATATGCAATATAACCAATTTTTGTACTTATATACCAGTTATAAATTTTAGAGTATTTAAGATCCTCTATATGTAATATCTGTTTTCTACAAACATTGATAATGCAACTTCTTCTTTTCTCATTATGATGCTGTTTATGTCTTATCTTGCCTAATTGCTATGGCTTGGATTCTTAATTACATGGGATAGAGGCAACCAGGGTAGGGCATCCTTGTCTCAGTCCAGATCTAAGAGGAAAACCAGTTTTCCAAGGTTGAATGTGAGCAGTTTCAGGCGGTTCCTAGTTTGTTGAGCGTTTATTGTGAAAGGACTTTCTATTTTATCAAATCTGTTTTCTCTGTCTGTGAGGTGCTCCTGTCATCTCCATTCTTTATTCTATTAGCATGTGATCCCATTAACTGGTTTGCATACAGAGACAGAGTCTTATATTCCCATTGTAAATATCGTTGAGTCATGGGGTGTGAACCTCTCAATGTCCCATTGAATTCGATTTGCAATTATCATACTGGGAATTCTGCATCCATGCTTGTCAAATGTATTGGTCTGTAACATTCTTTGTGTGGCCTCTGTGCCTGGCTTTGGTGATGGGCGGTGCTTGCTTTATGAACGGATTAGGAAATGAGCCCTCCTCCTCCATGTTTTGCAAGAGTGTCAGAGTGGTATCTCTTGGATATTTGGTAGACTTCATGAGGGAAGCCCTCAGGCCTAGGGATTATCTTTGGCAATTTTTATGTATTGATTCAATTTGCACACTTGTTATAAGTCTGTTCAAACTTTGTTTCTCCATGATTTTTTTCATCTATAGGAGTTTATGTATCATTGCTATGTTGCCAAGTTTGCTGCTATTTTCCTGTCCACAGTTATTTTGAGATCCTTTTTATCTTGGAGGTGTCTGCTTCTTTTTTCATTTATGATTTTATTTGCTCCCCTCTTCTCTCTTTTCCATCGTGCTAAGGATTTATTAATTTTGTCTTTTGAGATCAACCAAATGCTCTGTTTTGTTTATGTATTTTTCTATTGTGTAATCACTCCTTGTTTTATTTCTGTTCTCATTTTTATTATTTGCTTCCATCTGCTAATTTGGAGCACACTTTTGTAGATCATGGAGTATAAACAAGATTGTTTTGGATTATGACTCTTTCTTATTTAATGCGTTTTTCACTTTAAAACTCCCCTGTTATTATTCCTTCTGGTTCCTCCCACAGGACTTGGAATGTTGTAATTCTATTTCTTTTTGTCTCAAGATACATTGTACATCCTCTTCTGACTTCCTGTTTGACCCAGTGTTCAAGAGTGTATTGTTGAGTTTCCATATGTTTTCCATATATACTTTGCTGTTACTTACTTAAGTTTCTTTCCATTCGAACCAAAAAATACTGGAAATCAATTTGATTTTCTCAAAAAAAAAGTCTTATTTTAGGCTTGAGAATACTCTTTCTTGCTGTTGAATGAGTGACAAGTTCTATATATTTCTATTTGGCTTGTTTAATCTAATAGTACTTTTAAGTCCACAATTTTCTTCATTGTTTCTCTGATTGGATATTATGTTTGTCACTATATGTGGGCTACAATGGTATAAATGTTCTCCCAGATTCATGTAATAACAATTAAACCTCCAGCAGAACCCTTAGAAGAGATGCACTCTTTGAGAGAAGCACGGGTCTCAAGGGCTGGACCCTTAGGTGTGAACTGAAGGTTTTCTCAGCAGAGTGGGCTGGGTTAGTTATTTGGGAGTAGGGCTCTAAGGCAGGGTGAAATCAGCCCCCTTCACTTCTCTTGTCTGTGCTTCTGTCACCTTCCACCCCTGACAGTGAGCGATGGCAGAGGCAGACTCTGCAGCTGTGGACCCACCACAGCTCGGTGCTGCCCAGCATCCAGAACTGCAGGAAACAAATCTTTGCTCTTTATAAAGGACCCAGTATCTAGCATTCTGTAATAGCATAAAGTTAATTGAGACCCGTGGTAGCAAGTTTCCTCCTATTGTTTTTGTATTACTGTTAATTTTTCCTTTCTGTCAAAATTAGCTTTATATATTAGGTTCTTGGATGTTGGGTGTATATATATATGTGTGTGTGTGTGTGTGTGTGTGTGTGTGTGTGTGTGTGTGTGTGTGTATTGTTGTTAGCTGTTTTTTTCTTTCTGGGGGCCTGCCAGCTCTAAAATAAAACACACATGGAGGCTTATTCTTAATTATGAATGCCCGGTCTTAGCTTGGCTTATTTCTAGCCATCTTAACTTAACTTAAATTATCCCATCCACCTTTTGCCTCTGGGCTTTTCCTGTCCTCTCACTTCTTAAATCTTACTCTTACTCCATGGCTGGCTGTGTAGCTGGGTGGCTGGCTGCTGATGTCCTCCCATTCTCTGGCCCTTCCTTTTCACTCCTCCATTTCTTCCTCCTTATCCAAGATTTCCCCTTCTATCTATTCTGTCTGTCTAAGAGCCCTGCCTATCCTTTCTCCTGCCTTGCCATTGGCCAGTTCTTTATTAGACCATTAGGTGTTTTACACAGACACAGTAACACAGCTTCACAGAGTTAAACAAATGTAACATAAATGAAAGTAACACACCTTAAAATAATATTCTACAATATTAAATGTTACATATTCCCTTTGAATTGGCCCTTGCATCATTATGGAATTACTCTCTTTATGTCTACAGAGAGTTTTAATCAAAGTCTGTCTTGTTTGTTCCAATTTGCAAGACATACCTTTTTCCATCTATTGCTTTCAGCCTGTGTATGTATTTAATGCTATTGTAAATGGCCTGTAACAAGCAGATTTTGAATAATTGGATTCTAGCTTTTATAATTTCATCATTCACTGTATGTCTATTCATTGGTGAATTTAATCTATTCACATTAAGGTGGCTATTGGTAAACATAGACTTTCCATTGCCATACTATTTAGTTGTTTTATTCTCTGTTGAGTTCTTCTACTTGAAGTTTTTCTGAAGGGATTTACCTTGCTTTTTATTCCTTTACTTTAAATACACATATGCATTTCCTTTGTGGTCAGTTGAAGGCTTGCATAAAGTATCTTTTTAGTTATCAACTCTACTTAAAAAAGATCATATCAGTTGAAATTTGCATGTAAAGGCATTATACCTTTTTCTCCTCATTAACAAGATATTTATGTATTAGTATTTTAACATAATGTTAAAAGTATTTTAAATTCAGGATTGTCTCTTGTGCCAATGTATTCGAGGCTACTTTCCACTTTATCTTCTATCAGGTTCAGTGTAACTGGGCTTATGTTGAGGTCTTTGATCTACCTGGACTTGGGTTTTGTGTAGGGTAATAGATATGCATCTATTTCCATTCTTCAGCAAGACTGCACCATTTGTTGAAGATGCTCTCTTTTTTCCATTGTATAATTTTGGCTTCTTTGTTGAGAATTAGGTGTCCATAGGTGTGTAGATCTATGTCAGCCTTCATGGAACCTGCATGGGACTGACCTAGGCCCTTTACATATGTGTGACAGTTGAATAGCTTGTTCCACTTGTAGAACCTGTAGCAGTGGGAGTAGGGCCTGTCCCTGATGCTTTGGGCAGGCTTTTTTTTTTTTTGGTTTTTTGAGACAGGGTTCCTCTGTGTAGCTTTGCGCCTTTCCTGGAACTCGCTTTGTAGACCAGGCTGGCCTCGAACTCACAGAGATCCGCCTGCCTCTGCCTCCCGAGTGCTGGGATTAAAGGCGTGTGCCACCACCGCCCGGCTTGGGCAGGCTTTTGGGAACATATTCCTCATACTGGGTTGCCTTGCCATGCCTTAGTATGAGGGGAGGAGCTTAGTCCTGCCTCAACTTGATAAGCCATACTTTATTGACATTCATGGGAGGCCTGCCCCTTTTTGAACAGAAACAGAGGAGTAGTGCATTTGTCAGGGGTGGGGGTGGGGTGGGATGTGCATCAAGGGGAGGTGGGGGCGGGAATGGAGAAGAGGAAGGAGGGAAACTGCTGTCAGGAGGTAAAATAAATGAACAAATTTAATTAATAAACAAGTATCTTACACACATCACTTCCTCAGTATTATAGTAACATGCATATATGCCTATTTTTTCTTTACTGCCAAATCCATATTTTCATGTTGGTATTTAGTGCAAGAACCTTTCAGGATGAATAGTTCCTTTAGATTTACCTTGTAAGGCAGATCTAGCAACAAATACCCTCAGTTTTGTGTGCCTGTGAAGACTTTTTTCTTCACTTTTGGAGTATAATTAACTTGGCTGTCAGGGTTTTTCTTCTAGTACTTCACACTCATCATTTTGTTCTCTCTTGAACTATGGTAGTTCTGCTGAGAAATAGTAGAGCTCCACTGGAACTCCCACACATGTGACAAGTCACTGCTCTTTGTCCCACAACTCTTCGTCTTGAACTTTGGTCATTCATGTTTCTCAGCAATATTCATAGGGTTGATCCTTTTGAGTGAACACCGAACTTAGTGAATATGGATGTACATTTTCAGAGAGAGCATTTGAAGTATAGACAGAGTACACTAGTCCTCTGTTCACAGCGTCCGGTGGTCATTTCTGTCCGGAATCAACAGCCTTGTCATTGCAGTGGCCTGCAAGGCCTCGGGGGCTGGGCTGTGGCGCTGCTTGGTCTCATAGCTTGAGACCGGTTCTCCCATTAGTTGGCTGCACTTACAGCGGATGTTTCTCTGATACTCCTGGTGTTTCTGGATGATCTCATGGCTCACAGCAATCTTCCAGACCCTGCTGTGACAACTAGAGGCCTTTCTTCAGGTTGTCCCTCAAATACGCTCTCTTAGCAAGGTCCTCCCTGGTGACCCTATCTAAAATTCCACCATCTGTTCACTACCTCCTGAGAACATAGCACACATACTCTCTCTTTCTCCCTGTCTCCGTATTTTCTTCTCATTACTATTTTGACTTTACTATATAGTTTTAAGTTTCTCTTACCTCCTTCGAATAGAGTGTTAGCTTACAGAGGAATGGGATAGTTGGCTCTGCTGTTAATTCTTTTGAGTCCTGAACTTGGAAGAATACTTGGTGTGTAGCTTTTCTGAAGGAATGGGTGATTAAATTTAATCATATAATGAACATGTGAGAGATTCAGATAGGAAGCTGTACAATGATTTGATGAGATGGTTTGATTTCGAACGTCTTGGGATGCTGTTCCACTCATAGTTTTCCAACTCAGCTTTGACTCCTGGACATGAACCAGAACAGAGATTTCCACCCCAGAACAGAGATTTCCACCCCACCCCCGCAAAAAAAAAAAAAAAAAACCCAAACCAACAATAACAACAACCAGAGCAAAACTAAAGAAAAGGACAAACAGTGTTTGGGGGATGGCTCAGAAACCCGCGTCTATCATGTAAAAATCAAGGCGTGGCCTCATACTCCTGTAATTAGTGTGGTGGGCAGTGGAGACAGGAGGAGTGGAGACAGGAGGATTGCTGCAACTGGCTAGCTGGGCACCCTCGGGAAAACCTATGAGCTCCAGGTTCAGGGAGAGACACCTTCCAGGGAGTAAGGCAGAGAGTGACAAGTATCTCTTTCTCTGTCGCTGCTGCAGCTTTTCCTCGAGCTCATATGCTCAGCAGTCAGCCTTATCTTAAGCAGTTAGAAAACTCATAAACGAACCATTGGAAACCTCTGGATAGGCTGTAGAAGGCGTGTTTCCTAAATATTAATACAAATATAGTGTTAAGAAAGTAAAACAATTTAAAATAATGGGTTTGGGGGGAAAATCTTACAGGTGTAAAAGAGAAGCATATGGTTGGATAGAGATTGCCAATGAAATTGACAGATGATTAACATTCATTAAAACTTTTAATTAACACCTTGGAAAATTCCATAAAATGATACTGTATGTAAATGAGGATGTGTGATATCTGGGAACATTCTCTTACCTGTTTTACAGAGGGGGAAAAATGGATGACAGAACTGCTTATGATAACGATTTCTTTCGCCCTGGGTCTGTTTCAAGTGTTATCTGGTTCTGTCAATCATGCCAATTTGAGCTGCCAATAATTCTAAATATATTTGGCTGAGATAAAAGTGATTCTCTGTGCTTTCTGGAGGCAAGAAAAACTACCTTTTTTAGTTGCTTATCACTTCTTTTGACAACATGTCCTGATTATGCAACTGTAGGAGGGTTTGGGCTTTCACAAACCAGAGCTTTGGGAAGCTGCTGTAAATCAGACATGTTGAAACTGTGGTTCATAAAATTCATGTTCAAGAAATGATATCTAAAACAAAACTGGAGGCTGTGAGAAACTGGCTTTGTGAGGGCCCCAGATCATTAAATTGCATTTTCTTTTTGTGTGGTCAAACTCCATTTTCAACTTGCAGCTTGCACTTGGGGGAGGGCTAGTTGTGATCATGGTGATAATTTGCACAAGGAAGGCTGTGTGTGTGTGTGTGTGTGTGTGTGTGTGTGTGTGTGTTTACTGAAGCATTTTCTTAGTAGTATTTTTTTGAGATAGGGTAACATGTAGCCCAGGCTAGCCTTGAGCTCTCTATGTAGCCAGAGAAAACCATGAACTTCTCTTACCTCCTCTTCTTTTCAAGTGCTGGCATCATAGGTATATGGTATAATACCCAGGTTTCGGTTGCTATTAGATAGCATGTTTGGTTGGGTTTAAATGGCTATTAAATGTCTAGAGTAGTTATTAAGGACTTGATTGTCCCAAGTGGTGAATCCTTGATGTCCTCAAGGACTGAAGAGGCTGCATAACTCTCCTTTTCCTGTGGTCTCCTATGTTACTGCATTGACTTTGCCCATGTCTGTCTCATGCCAGTTTCTCCCTACACCACTCTCGTCTCCACCTCCTTGCACACACTCCTGACTCTTGACCCTGTGCCTGTGGCCTTGGCCATTAGAACTGCACGCGGCCAGTTGTAGCCCCTCCCATTTCCTGGGCTGCATGTGTGTGTCTGGAAGATTTCTGCTGTTCGAGGAAAGTTCTCTTACTCCATGATTTTAGAATTAATTGACGGGCTGTTCACAGCATTTCCTCTTGGGTCAAGAGGCAGCAAGGCAAAGGGGCACACAGCCTGGTATTGCAGCCATTCGGCTGGAGGAAGCTGCGGGGCCGGTGCTGTGTGAAGTAGACATCACAGCTTCAACTGCGAAGGATGATCAGTTGTAACCTGTCCTGCTCTGCAAGCTAATGTGTGTTTCAGGTGTTGTATTTAAGTTCCTCAGAATATTTTCTTCTTCTCTTGCTTAGTGTTCATTAAGTATTATGATTTTAAATCATTTTCCAGATTAGCTAAGGGAGTTAAAGCCTTGGAACTGAAATAGGAAAGCTCTAAAGATACAAAAGAACAAATTTGTATTATTATTTTTATCTTTCCTAGCATTAGGAGCCTAAATGTTTTCAAGCTGAAGCATAAAGAGTGCAGGAGAAACAAAAAAATTACACCGAAAATACCAATTAAGCATGAATGTTGCCTGATTTATAATTCCATGCACAGAGATTATAAAGAAGAAATAGCGCTCGTGAAGAATGAGATGCTCTGAAGTTGTAATTCTGACTCTATAATTGAGAATAATCCTGCTGAGAAGGAAAAGGAACTCAGGGAAAGGGGAGTGTTTTCAGGGGCTCTGAGGAGCTCAGCATCTGAAGGAGCAAATGCCAAAGACATCGGCTTGGACAGCAGAGCCAGGGCCTGGACAGCAGAGCCCGGGCCTGGACAGCAGAGCCCGGGCCTGGACAGCAGAGCCCGGGCCTGGACAGCAGAGCCCGGGCCTGGACAGCAGAGCCCGGGCCTGGACAGCAGAGCTGGGGCCTGGACAGCAGAGCTGGGGCTTGCTGAGGGGAGCAAGGAGTGTTCGCAGTCATCTGTCCCTGTATCTACACTGCAAGTGTTCATGAAGGGATCCTCTCATTGCCCAGCTTTCTTGTTTGTATTATGAGTGTTAAAATATAATGGGGCAGGTCGGGCTGGGGGTGTAGCTCAGTTAGTAGAATGCTTGTCTCTCAGAGTATGAGATTTGAGTCCCAGAATCACATAAAACCAGGTGTGGTGGCACATGCTCACTTATATAATGAGTTTCAGTCCATGCTGAGCTGCATGAGACCTTGTCTAAAAAGATAAACAATAAAAAGATTTAAACACACACACACACACACACACACACACACACACACACACACACACATCTAAATTTACCCACCTAAACCTAGGGGAGTTATTAAAAAAATCACAGAATTATGTGATTTCAGACAGGCCTGTTTAGCTAACATTAGATAACCTATTTGGTCAGGTTTAAACACCGATGCTTCCCCCAACTCCCATCAATCTTCTGTTATAACCCTGGACTGTAACACAGAATAGACATGGCTATTGAAGTTCACCTTGGGTTTTGATTTTCTCTCCCGCATAAGCAGTAGAATTCTCCACATCAGTTCCTGCCTCTAGGTTCCTGCCTTGGCTCCCGTCCATGATGGACTGTAACCTGTAAGTTAGACACACCATTTTGTCCCCCAAACTGCTTTTATTCAGTGTCTTATCACAGTAGCAGGGGAGCAACCAGGGCATGGGGGCTCAGTTTCTGAAAGTGGAGTCATGTTCCTCACCCGAGATAAACAAGGGTGTTAGGATCTTACTACACAATACATTCAGGTGTCTCACCCCAAGTCAGTATGCACTGAGCTTACCAGCACTTCCCTACAAGCTGTATGGGTAGAAGGGGTGAGCTGTGTGTCGTTTTCCTCATAATTGTGAGAAAAAATCTGGAAACTGCATATAGACCAATGCTGAGGTTTTCAAGTATGTGAACTGTAAACTTTGTGCTTCCAGGTCAGCCAGGCAGTAGGTGCTCGGTGTTTATAATGAAGAGCTGCTTATAGTTTGATAAGGACAACTTGGCATTTTCGGCATTTAATGGATTGATTAGCCTAGTCTACTAGGATAACCTCATTTAGAGTTTTTGAATACTATGTTTTTCTTTGAGATTTTTCTGTTCTCCCTCCTCCCATCTTTCTGTCTCTCAAACCCAAGGCGTCCAATTTGTGTTTCTCAATACTCTGGGGAACGGGACCTACCCTGAAACATGGTAGACCTACAAGGGGAAACCCTAAAAGAAAACAGACTTTTCCTTTCCCAGTAGCCGTCAAATGCTAGTATCTCTCCTGCTAGGGTGGGACTGTGTGCCCACCTCAATGCTTCCTCTGTTGGAGTTGTGTCTGGCTTGAGCTTGCACAGGTGTTATGTATGCTGTCACAATTGCTGGGTGTGTAAGTGTCCTGTTGGGTGCAGAAAATACCATTCCCTTCCTCTGACTCTTAGAGTCTCTCTGTCCCTTCTTTCATGAGTATCCCTGAGCCTTTTGGTGTGGGTTGTGATATGTATTTCCTATTCAAAGCTGATCATTTCACAGTCTCTTACTCTTACTCATTGACTGATTTTGTTTCTGTGTTACTCACCATCCCCTGCAAGAGAGGCACTGATCTGTGGGTATACCAGTAAGCCATTTTTGTAAGTGACTACACGGTCTGTTCAGAAAAACTGAAGCAAAATTGGGACTAAAAAAACAGATTGACTGAGTCCCTATTCATCCCTCTTCACTGTCTCAGCCAATACACTGGAATGATCAAATCTTATGCCAGAATAGAAATTTAATCATAACATCTAAAAGTAGAGTTAGCATTCTTGTATCCAAGCTTCTAAACACTTTATGCATATGGACTCATTAACCCCTTCCTGTAATCCATCTCACATCCTAATCAACAACAAAAACTCTGTGGTTCAAAACAGAAAGTTATTTGTTAGAGGTCCTGTAAGTCATATGTGCTAGAAGCAAGATTTGAACTCAAATCACACATTTTTTCCGATTGCTATTTTTAGTGTAGTATATGAAGTAATTCGTTTCATTGTGGCATTTTCATAATACCCTGTTCTTAGTATTTCCCCTCTTCTACTTCCCTCCCACCCTCTTGACCTTCTCTTGTTGGTCACAGCCCCCTCCCTACTCGTGACCCTCTGCCTTCCTTTCACAGGTATGTCATTATCCTCTCTATCCCTTCCTCTCTTGGTTGGGTACATTTCTACTTTCATGACCTAGAAAATGTGCAGTATTTGTGTTTCTGAGTTTGGCTTATTTCCTTTAATCCAATGATTTCTGGTTCTATCCATCTTCCTGCAAATGTCATGGTTTTGCTTTATGGATGCACAAATTCCCTTGTGTGCATGTCCCACATTTTCTTCATTGTTTCTGTGTTGATAGGCATCTAAGTTGATTTCATTCTTAGCTGCTGTGACTAGTACAGCAGTAAATATGGATGTGCATACATCTCTGTTGGGGGACTTGGATTCCTTTGAGTCTATACCCATAAGTTACAGCTATAGCACCTACATTTTTAACTTACATTCCATGTTGTCTTTGAAATAGAGATGAGGCAAATTCCTATTATTACTGAAACAACATGACATAGCCATGAGTTAGTTATTTTGCTAGTCTTTAAATATTTGACAGCCTTTCTCTATCAATGAGAAAGATTTTTGAGTAAATGATAGCATGAGATATTTAGGTAGATTTTTGTCAGACTGAACAATTGAACTCATAGATAATTGATTAATCAATGAGTGTTAATGTGGACTCTGGCCTTGGTCCTATCATTGAGTAACTGTTGACAACTTCAATGACATGCTTATAGTGCTGGTTGATTTTTGTCAGCTTGACACAAACCTAAACATATCTTGGAAGAAGGAATCTCAATTGAAGAATTGTCTCTGTTAGATTGTTCTGCAGACAAGTGTTGGGTGGGGGTGGGTTCTTGACTGATGTAGGGAGATCAATCCTACTGTGGATAGTGCCATCCCTGGGCCATCCTCCATGGATTCTATTTCAGTGTATGTCCCAAGTTCCTGCCCCGACTGCCCATCATGTTAGGTTCTAATCAAGAGGTGTAAGCCAAACAAACCCTTTTCTCACCAAGTTGCTTTTGGTCCTGGTGTTTATTACAGCAACACAAAGTAAACTAAGACATTACTTATCTTTAAGTGGCTTATATCTCAATGGGACAATTTATATGTTTAATAAAATATAGGTATTCGATATTCAGATAAACGTAATAGTAATATTTAAAGCCCAAATGAGGGCAACCATCTAGAGAAGGATCTCTGGGAAAACTGAAAACATAATTTAAAGGTTCATAAACCACTGGCTGGCTGGTGTTTCTGAAAGAACATTTGACTCAATTAGGTCCAGAGGGCTAAACAGGGGAACTGCCTGTATATATTTGAAGATCAGGAAGGTGGGAGAGACAGGAAGCCTCCTTTGTGCTGCCTTCAGAGATCAGACAGAAATCAAACCATCATTTTACCACCATGAAATATAAAACTATAAACAAATCAGTGTATGAGAGTCTTACTATAGAGAGTTGGGAGATTTTTATCAGAGTAAGAATTACATTCGAAAAATCTTTTAAGGTTTCCTATCTTTAGAATTGTAAAGTTCTATAATTTCACAAACTTGTCGTGACAAATTGAGGAGATAAGAGGGATTGGCTTTGGGGGAAATAGCATGCTTATGAGTGAGAGTATATATGTGTGTGTGTGTGTGTTTTAAGACAGATCAAACCCAGTGACAGTTTTGAAGACTAATTAAAGCCAGAATGGGGAGTGACTCTAAGCCTTTCTCCTCCAGATATTCTTATGATTTCTGAGATAAACACAAAAGTATATAACATACCATGGCAAATTCAACCTATACATTGTTGGACAGATAGGAGTAGACGTATATCAGAATCCCTGGTTACTCCCACTCTTGTGAGGTGTGAAGCCTTTCCTTTGATAGGAAGAGAACTTACCACACTACAGACAGGACCCTGACCCTGTCTGGAAGTACATTTGAGAGCCCATTTGTAAGCCACATTGGATTCCTGGGGACTTGACCACACAGTTTATAATGGTGTTCAGATAATCTGATGGTTTTAAATCAAGTTTCCACAGAACTGGGTGAACTGTATAGCCACTGTGTTAATAGATTCTCCTTGCTTTAGATGAGGTTCTGCAAGCTGGAATCGTGGATCTTGAATTAACTTAAGCGTTAACCTAACCAGACGTCCTTGTTTTGTTGATTCAGCAATTGAGTGCTAGAAGATGGCTAACCGTGCGCTAAGGTGTTTCTGTGTAGGTGGTGGAACACAGAGATCCATGTCTGGCTCATACACTTGCCGGTGACATCAACACTCGTTCTGTCCTCTCTGGTCCTTCTTTTTAAATACTTGACAAGCTCAAAGCATGCCAAGATTCAGGAGGAAGAGGAGGGCGCACACATCCATGCTGTCTCTACAAAGTGAAAGGTGTTATATTATAAAATAAGAGTGAGTTGTTAAACTCATCTGGGGCAAATGAACTAGATGGAGGTAGGATTCTGAGCCTCCTTTCAGAAAGGATTTAGAGTTCATTGGCATCTCAGCTGCTTCCACAATTTATGTAGATTGCCACCCAGTAGTTGCATCTGTGTTTTAGGACAGCTTTTAAGCTGGGCACATCCTAGACTTGAGATCAGTGACTGTCATTTTACCAGTAGATTATATTTTCTACTTTCCTTCTGGTTGGAGTATAGAGAGAGTCATGTAGTGTTTTAAATTCATTGTTTTAAATAGTGATCAAGGTAATATTGGATTTAACGTGGAAAAGTATCACCATTTAAAAGTGAATCACAGTGCTTTTTTATTATGCAAATCCCCAGATGAATATTAGGCTCAGTAAGGTTTGAAATGAAAACAGCATTTGTGGTAGATGCTCAATGAAAGGTTATGGGGTTTTCCTTTCTAAGTGTTTGAAAATCAAACTAATAAATGTTTTATAAAATATAGATATTTTAGGAATAATCAAATTGATACAATCTGAGCTGGTTAAATGTTTGTGGCTCATACCTGATCAGTAGTCCCTGTTGGTACCATGTAGGTTGGCATAGAAATTTAACCTATCTTGGGCGTTTGGGTATTGAGGTAAGAACAGAAGAAGCTGGAACTTAAGGGATTACCAAAACACAGTGTTTACATTAGAAACTTAGAGAGCATGTAGATTTTAAAGTGACAGATTGTTTAAAAGTGAAACTCCAAATGGGAAGTATTTTTTGGCCTGTGTGACTCAAGGGGAGGGGGTGGGTTGGGGCAATCCTGACAAGTTAGGTGTCAAAAGTTAACCAAGCCCAGCGCAGTAAGACGTAAGCCACTCTCCGGTGCTGTGGAAGGTTCTTTTTGGTGGGGGAAAGGTAGGGGAGGGGCAGATGACATGTGTGACTTGGAAAACAAGTGGGGTACATGCCAGTGATGCTCTGGGCTTCTCTGTCTTCATTCTGCCTTCTAGGCAGGGGCCTTGCTGTGGACACCCATTTCCTGGGTGTGGCTCCTGATCTTGAATTCTCTGTGTAAAATCCTTTTGCTTGTTCTATGCCATCATGGTGGCATCTGACATGTGTCCCCTGTCTTCAAGCTTCTCTTTGCATGACTTTAGACCTCACTGATTTCAGCTACCTCTTCGTCAGGGTCTCCTGAGGGTTGTAAGTCTTTAGTAATATCAGAACCTTGAGGACCATGGCCTGTGCACTAGTTGCCAGGATACCAGCACACGTGTTTCTGATCACACTCAACGGCCAGCTGGAGCCGAGGCTCTGCCTCTTATTTGCTTATCTATCTGGCCTTCACTTCCCGCCTGGCTTTTCACTTCCTAACCCTTCCTTGAGGTGTTTAATTTAATTTGTCTTAATCAGCCTTTGGGGGGCATGACTCTTTTAAGATCATTGAACATTTGAAAATTGGAACCAGTTGATTGAGCCATAGAGAAACAGACCTCACGAACCTCTGACACGGGCACGCCTGTCTCGGGCAGCTGACCTGTGTGTATCAGCTCTGTCATGCTGGTAGGGGTTAGTCTGTTGTTTCTCTCTCTTCACACTGTGTTTACAATGGCTTCTAACACACAGCGCTCACCCACATACTGACTGCAGATAGCAGATGGACAGCCATCTATTGTGAGTGTAAATCTGTATGCTTGTTTCTGTTGCTGACTGATTGTGAGATTAATTTGAGAAAGTTCATTCCAACAAGTTTCAGTCTGTGTGAATCATTTCTTCTTGTTCTGTGGACCTGTTTTTTATTTGTCTTTAAGGTGTTTTCTGTATCCATTAGTACAGACTGAGTGAAAAAGAAATTAGATCTTTTTGTACTAAGACTTGTAGTCAATATTCTCAACGTTTGTCAATGTAACAACAGGAGAGGCCAGGCCACTGCCTCAGCCTCGTGTCTGTAGATTGATATCTGGTCACAGGGTTAAACTACGGTTTGTCTTACATGACTGAAATATTGGGTGGATGAGGCCCAAAGTAACCAGGTTGCTGGAGTGACCTAGAACTAGTTTGAGCTAGGATGAAGAGTGATAGCAGGGTCTGTTTTAGAGCTTGCTGTGTGTACCTGACTTCTCAAAGGTTTGCAGGCCTCGGGGCACCATGCTCTGGCTACTGCCATGCCAATGACTCATTAAGCCCCAAGAAATATTAGAAGTTCATTTATTAGTATTATTTATGTGGTATAAAAGCATTTGGTGGCTGGCTAATACTACCACCCTTGTGTTTGGTATGTGCATATCCATGTGTGCTTGTACATGTGTGTGCATACATTTGTGGGCATGCATGTGGAAGCCACAGGACAAGATTTGCTATTGTTCCTCACACATCATTCACATTTTTTATTACTTGTTTATTTCTCTCTCTCTCTCTCTCTCTCTCTCTCTCTCTCTCTCTCTCTCTCTCTCTGTGTGTGTGTGTACTTGAATGTACATGCCATAACACATCCATGGGGGTCAGAGAGCAACTTGTGGGAACCTCTCCTTTCATTCTAGGAATCTTAGAGATGGAACTCAGGTCCCCAGGAGGCAGATACCTTTGCCCATCAAGCCATCTCTGTGGGCCCATCACTTTTTGTTTTATTAATATTATTAATTATTATTATTTTGACACAGGACCCCCCCATTAGTCTGGAAAGTTGCAGATTGGATAGGATAACTGACCACTGAGTCCAGTGACCCAGCTTGTTCTGTCTTCCCAGCGCTGGGATCACGAGCAGGGAGCCTTCTTGCCCAGCTTTTTTTAAGGTGGGTTCTGATGGATGGTATCCAGGCCCCCATCCTTGCCAGGCAAGTTATTTAGTGGCCTTCACAAGCCCCGATTATGCTTTTTATTGTCATCGTCGTCGTAACCAGCATGGTCAGTTTGTGTTCAAATGAGAATTTAGGGAGCACTGTAGATAAGGGGGGAGGGGAAAGTGAATGAAGCAGAGGAGAGAAAGTACACCAAGAGTTCCACAGAGAATGCTGTGGAAGTTGAAGTGGGTTCTTGGCGCTTACTATCTTCAGAACACTTTAAACCAAAGGATTGGCTTGTGTGGGATTTTAGAATTGAATGTAACCTTACAGAATAATACAGTTCACAGGCTTCATTTTAGGAATAAGGAAAGAATAGAAAGGTTAAATGATGTGGTCACGGTCACACAAATAGTGGCATTGTCTCCCGACTGGCCACTGTGGCGCTACTTATCTTTATTTTTAGGGTAGGAAAGTAGGCCATTTGCCTCAGAGATTTGGTGGAAAGGCTAAGATCACCAGGTACCTCAGTGTTGGCCAATGAATGGACCATTTCCCAACTTTGCTTTTCTCATCTTCTATATTTGACAGGGACAGTTCCTCATTTTTTCTTGATTTTTCTCTGTTCTTTGAGTTTGTATGGCCACAGGATCTCTTCTCCCCTTTGCCTGACCCTTAAAATTGATAATTGATTTCCTTCAGAGGCATTCTTAGAGTCTCTCTCCTTGACACTGAGTCACCAGAGGTTGGCCCTGAGCTCCTTACAGTCTTGACATTGTCTTTGGGTAATCTCAGCATTTCTGCAGTATTTATTCTGAGCCCCACATCATGGTAGACAGTGGATATGAAAGGCACAGTCCCTGGGCCACTCAGTGAGGGCTCACATAGATTTTTGATGCTTTGCTACTCTCCGTATTTGAGTGTTCTTGGAGTCTATAGTTGTAGTTGTGATGGATGTCCTGGGCCACTCTGGGTACTAGTGGAAGCTGCAAACTCAACATGGTTAACATGGATTTGATCAGCAGATCTCCCCCGCCCCCACCCGGCCTGAAGTCCTTTCTTCCTGAATTCCCTTTCCCAGTATGATGTCACTTTATGATTCTATCAGAAAATCAAACACTTTCCTTCTCTTCCCACGATTCAGTTTGGCTCCCCCACATCATCTCCTGCTCTCCTCTGCTCCCTTGTTCAGTCTCTGTCCATTTCCACTGGAGTTCACCTGGCTTCATTTGTAAAGCTTGCTCCCTTTTCTCCAGCCTCCACGAAATCCACTCTGCTTAGGGCTGCTTCTGTGATGGCCTGGAGGTGTGATGGTGGGAATGAGGCTGTATCTACCTTTGCTTAAGACCTGCTGGCTCTCCCAAGCTCCAGAGCTGAGCACACTGAGGTGCCTGTGGCCTGGCCCCAGCTCCCATGTCTGCCCTCCCTATCCAAATGCTCACTGTGCAGACAGTGCCGTCCCATGTCTTGAGTCAGAACTCTGGCTTGTCGCCTCTCCTTTAACTAGAATATCACAAATCTACTCCTAGCTGCCTGCTCTGAATCATGTGGCAAAACTTAAAATGATCATGAAAATTCCAAATACTCACAGGTGAGGGAAAGCACAACAAACTGAATTTTCTACTTATTGGGATTTTGATACATTTTTTTTTTTTAATTTTTAGGTTAGAATTTTAAAGTGGTGGGTTTCATCATGGCATCTTCATACACATGTCATTGGACTTTGATTTCACGTTCCCCTCCCCCAGTAGCACCCTCTGCCTCTACCCACCTCTCCCTGGTTCCCTTTCTTCCCCAAGACAGTGCCTCGCTGCTTTCCTGCCCTGTGGGTCTCATTACCCATTCTATTTCCTGCCCTTAACGTCTCTTCCTCCCTTCTCACAATCTCATTTCCAACTCTTTGTCTTAAAAACACACATCAATCAACACACACTGATAGCCACATACATATGATTTTAAATTTAGGCTCCAAATATAAGATAAAGCATGCCATTTTTATTTGTTTGGTTGGTTGGTTTTAGAATTTTTAAGACCTAGCTCTGGCTGTCTTTGAACTCACTATGATAGCCAGACTGGCATCAGACTAACAGAAATCACCCTGCCTCTGCCACCCAAAAGCTGGGGATTAAAGGCATACACCACACCACACCCAGTGCATTTTGTTTTTAAGCATGGCTTATTTCATTTAACATAGTGACCTTTGGTTCCATCAATTTTTCCTGCAAATGTTGTGATTTGGATATGTGCACCTTTTCTTTATCCATCTGTCTGTTGATGGGCATCTAAGTTGGTTCCACCTCTGGGATTTTGTGAATCATGCTGCAGTAAACAGAGATGGACAGGCCGACTAAACTTTGATTTATTTATCACTGCCACATTTTCTTCTTTTTCTGAGGTATTTTAAAGTAAGTTTAGGCCACCATACAATTTACCCTCTATTTTATTAGCTGTCTTCAGAATGATGGTAATTTTCATGCTTATCAGTGTCACTTCAGATCTACCGTTGATGATGGTAATTCCTTGAGATCATCCTATTCTATAAGAAAAATGTCCATGTTGTTGCAATAGAAAGGGCTGTTTTGAATAATACCCCAAATAAGTTGTACATATCAACTTTGGTTGTCTCTCTGTTTCACTCAGGAACAGGGCTCCTCTCTCCTCTTTCATTGGCACCATTCACTTGTTGCAGAAATAAGTCACCTGTCACATTGCATGCTCTGCAGTCTTTGTCTTCTTTTGGTGGCAGCTCATTTCTTGTCCACTCCTATCACCTAGAAATAGAAATTAGCTTTAGAGGTTCGATTAAATTCAAGTCTGCCCTCCTTGGTCTTCCCCTCCCCGTTTCTCTTCCTTCTCCTCTCCCCTTCCTCCTCCTGCTTCTTCTTCCATCTAACCATGCATCTGAGTGTTAACATTGACCAGCTGGTTCCCTTGGTAACAAACAGACTCCACACCATAGTCCTCATCAGTCTCAACTCTGGTTGAATCCATTGGTGGCCACCACCCATATCCCTCATTTCACTAAAGGGTGCAACACATGTCTATGATAATTCTATTATTTCAGCCACATTTACTGGGTAGAACTTTCCTGGAGATGGCTTGTCATATAAAGGCACTTGCTTGATGACCTGAGTTTGATCCAGAAACCGTATGATGGGGACCATCTCCAGAAAGTTCTCCTCTGACCTCTATGCACATGCTGAGTACAGGCATGCATGCAGACACACAATGCACACACAGAATCGTTATACCCCAGCAACTCAGACCATTTGACTACCCTGGAATACAGGTTACAAGGGAGAGGGAGGGGCAAGTGCTGGTGCTTGTATTTTCATGATCCGCTTAAATCTTCCTTCTCCAGGACTCACTTCTACGTCCCTTCAATTGCACAGGTGAATAGGTCCCTTCACCAGGAAGCTGTTGTTAATCCTGTGAGCAAAATCAAACAGGGCTCAGTCCCCTTTCCAGGACTTCTCCTTTTCACCGCACCCAGCAGCCCCCTTGCATACTGAAAGTACTAAGTCTTTTACCCAGAACAGCACTTCATTGTAGATTATTTGGGCACCAGCAGTGATACTGAAAGTGACTGACAGAACCCAAGCTACCCTAAACAACACTGTGGATTGCCTCACCCCCATCATTGTGTCTCTTTTTCCCTTCAGTGTGGATTTATGAGCTTGAATGTCTCTTAGAGAATTTCTGTCCATTTCCAGAGTTTTAAAAATCATCTTTCTCTTTTCCTTTGTAAAAAAAAAAATCCCATGCATTATATTTGATTATATTATTTTCAGTCTCCCAACTTCTCCAAAATCCCCTACTCAACTTCATGTTCTTTATCTGAAAAATAAAAATGAAAGAAAAAAAGGCACACACACAAACTAAAACAAACAAACAAACCAAAAATATGGAGTCCCTTTTGTACTGTCCAACTACTTCTGAGCATGAAGCCTGCCCTGGAGTATATATAGTTGATACACCCAGGGATGGGCTTGAAGAAAACCAATTTCCCTGTACCAGCAGCTACCAATTGCAAAGTTTCCTGGTTAGCAGATGGACTTAAATAATACTAGTATTATTTCTAGTGATTTGCCAGAAAGTACTTACTTTCTGGTTCTGTAATCTTTCAGAGTTGGGAATGATATAAATGTGCTAAAATGGGATGGCACTGAAATTGTTAGTATGGGATGTTCTATAGAAATGTGTTGTAAGCAGTATGACTCTAGTGTCCTGTGTGCTTGTGTGACCCTTCACTCAGTTGTTGAAGCCTTGGTTCCCATTTCATGTAGTTTGGAGATGGAGCCCCTGGGAGAATAAAGTAATAAAGCTGGGTCCCTCATCAATAGGGTTAGTGCGCTTATAAGAAGAAGCCAAAGAGCTCACTTTCTTTATGTGAAGCTGCCAGTGTGGAGCAGAGAGGAGGGTCCTCCACAAAACCAGATCTGGATGTCCAGAATTGGCACATCAATTTTTATCATTTAAGCCACCTGGTGTATGGTAGTTTATCATAGCAGCTACAACATCTTGTAAGACAACATCTTGAAAAGGATAAGTAAAACTTGATTTTGGATGTTGTCCTGATGTGCTCATTGTTAATAAAAACATGTGTGTATACATATATATATATATACATATATAAATATATGTATTATGCATGCATGCATGTGTGTGTATGTGTGTGCAGCAAAAGTAAAGAGGCCATCCAATTGGGAGTGAGTAGGGGGGCAGGAGAGGGGCTAGAGGGAGGACAGGGAAAGGGGGAAAGGGGAGAAGTGATACCATTATATTTTAAATAAAAATCTTTAATAAGAAAGTATATTCCTGAAGAACTGTGCTTTGTATGCAGTTAAAAACATGTCAACACATGACTTGCCAAGTGGTTTTCTTTCATGTGTGCTGCTGGAGCACCTCGTGTGCCTCTGGAGCACCCCATGTGCCGCTGGAGCACCCCGTGTGCCGCTGGAGCACCCCGTGTGCCGCTGGAGCACCCCATGTGCCGCTGGAGCACCCCGTGTGCCGCTGGAGCACCCCGTGTGCCGCTGGAGCACCTCGTGTGCCGCTGGAGTCATGTGCTGCTGGAGCACCTCGTGTGCTGCTGGAGCACCTCGTGTGCCGCTGGAGTCATGTGCTGCTGGAGCACCTCGTGTGCTTCTGGAGCACCTCGTGTGCCGCTGGAGCACCCCGTGTGCTGCTGGAGCACCTCGTGTGCCGCTGGAGCACCTCGTGTGCCGCTGGAGCACCTCGTGTGCCGCTGGAGCACCTCGTGTGCCGCTGGAGCACCCCGTGTGCTGCTGGAGCACCTCACAGCAGAGTCAAAGGAATGTAAGAATTCCACAAAACTGTATTTATGATCTCTGCTAGATTGTTCAGTAGTGTGTGTGTGTGTGTGTGTGTGTGTGTGTGTGTATGTATTTTCATCATAGTCTTAAAGTGCCCAATACTCAGAAGAATGCTTTTAGTCTTCACAGTCAGACCAGAACTGCATGAAAACACATTTTTGCGTGTATGGAATTTTGAAGACATCTCCCCGATAAACAATTTGATCACTAGGTCAGCCTTTCACACATGCTAAAATGTACTCTGACTGTGAGTTCTGCTCATTGTGTGAGCCAGAAATATTCGAGCGCAGTCATAGCAAACCTAAATTTTACACTCTTCATTCATTTGCACAAAAAATAAGCTGCACACTTGGAAATCAGGTTTTATGTGTTTGCTTCTTGAATGGAGCTATTTCAAGTGGCGCCCCACCTCTTTAGTGAAGAGAAACTCACTATTTTTTTCTTGTAACCTATCCATAAATGGTTAAACAGAACAGGTAAGAAAACTACCATCCTAACTCAGAATCCAGACAGCAGAAGGTCGAGCTCACTGTCCTCTGGAAGTAGACAGGGGAGGCAGTGCCAGGACCACTGCTTAGCCACAGTGAGTTGGGAGGTTGTGGTTGAGCCACCCGTGGACTGCAATGGGGACTTCTGTGGTAGAGACAGTAGTGAGAAGGGCAGATAGTGGTTTAAATTCATGTTGAGTTAAGTGTGTCATATGTGAGTTTCATTCACTCACTCCAAACGAGACTATCTAGAAATCCCCCCAAACTAGCAAATATAACAGAGTTTTAAGATGATTAAAAGCAAACCCCTCTGCCAAGTTCAAGCAAAGGTTGGCCATTTATTTTGGGTGATTGATGCCCCCCATTTCCTCATGTGTAAAATGGGTATTATAATTGAGCTTACCTCACAACATTCTTTAGCAGAATCAATGAACTAATGTTGTGGATGTCGCTCTATATAAATAAAACACTGATGGCCAGTGACCAGGCAGAAAGTATAGGCAGGACAAGGAGAGAGGAGAATTGGGGAAACAGGAAGAAGGAGGGAGAGACACTGCAGCCACTGCCAGGACAAGCAACATGTAAAGACGCTGGTAAGCCACAAGCTACATGGCGAGGTATAGATTTATAGAAATGGGTTAATTTAAGATATAAGAACAGTTAGCAAGAAGCCTGCCACGGCCATACAGTTTATAAGTAATATAAGCGTCTGAGTGATTATTTTATATTTGGATTGTGGGACTGTGGGGCTTGGTGGAACCTGGAGAGAAGCTCTCCAGCAACAAACTAATATGCATGGATAGCAGAAAGTATAGTCAATGTACTTCATATGTTCTGGCAAAAGAGAAGAGAAGAGAATAGGACATGCCTATGAATGTGGTGTGTGTTTGGAAGACACACACACACACACACACACACACACACACACACCTTGTAGTTTCTGACTTGTGGTTTGGGGAAGGTAGACTCTTCAAGCATGACATGTTAGGGTTGCGTTTTACTTAAAACAAATTCTTCAGGTACACATGGAATTGAGACACTGTGGACTAATTGTCTTAAGACAAAGAAAAACTCCCTTTTTTATCCACTTGGCTGCCTCAGGTGTGGACCAAGTTAGCTGTGTAGCGGTGTGAGACTGGATTCTGCTTTTGTCTTAAAACACCTGTGTTCTCTGAGCATGTTTACAGGTTTTTATGATGAGGTCTGTCTACCTTACAGCTAAATATGGACATATTCAAAAGACGTTCCAGTTTCTTTCAATTGTTCAAAGAACCATCACCTTGTTACTTTTAATTTCCATCACAGCCGTTCCCTTGCTTTGACTGCTTCCTTTGAGAAACTTCCAGTCTTGCTTCTGTTTCGTTTGCTTCTTTATTCCAGACAGAACGCAGGGTTTCCCACACTGACTGCCTTCAGCTCCAGTCCTCTGAGTCTAATAGTATCTCCTGGGCATACATTGGATGGGGCAGATGGAATCATTTTGTTTGAATAGTCGGCAGCAAACTAGCAAGAGGCAGAGTGTGGTAGCCGGACCTGGGCTTTTCCAGTCAGGCAAGTGCCAGAACATGGTTGGCTCTTTCTGGCACAAGTGAACCCCAGAGTCCAGCATGAATATTCTCATGTTTTCACCATCTTCTTGTCTGGACCATCTCATCTCTGGACATTATTCTCAGACCCTGGGTTGGGGTTTGTACTTTCAACAGTTCTCATGCCCCACCCCCACCATGTACCTGCACTTCATTTTATCTTGGATACAGCATGAAGAAAAGGTGAGATCAGCTAGGGTGGTTGAAAACACTGCAGTTATGCTGTGTTTGGATTAGTTTGAGGTTCAGAGTGCTGGGCTTTTGAACCACCCATGTCGACACAAATGCCAAGGCAGTCTACTTGTAGAAAGGCAAGAATCTGGAGTTCATGTTGACACTATTGCCCATCAGAACAAAAAGGAAGAAAGAGGTTTTTTGCATGTTTCTGAACTCAGCTTGTTTACATGGTTATCAGCTATTTTGGGGTTTGCCATCAAGACTGGAAAACAGGGTAGATTTCTGAAAATAATGTACCCATGCTCCAATTTTGGTGTACTTATATTTTTGTGGAATGTTATAAACTTTTAAACTTTCCTTCAAGGAGTTACAGTTGCATATTTCAATAACAACTACTTGTTTGCTCAAAATCTCTGGATTAGATACAGCATAAACAGAGACTGCTGAGTGACTTACAATTTAAAACATCTTCTAAATGTCCTTGTTTGTATTTTGGAGACACGATTTTAAGAGACCCTGAAGTGATCCCCGATTGTGTATGCTGAGAAGGCAAAGCATTTAGTCTTGGGAGGCAGAGCACAGTGCAGCGATTGGGATGGCCTAGAGTCCTGATGTAAAGACACAGTGTAGATGCTATTTAAGTGTAAAAAGTGATTGATTAGAATATTTCTGTGGGAAAATTAGACTATAAAGTAAGTGCCAAGTTAACTTGAGTAGTTACTGATTATTATATTAAGAAGGCTGATCGGAGCAGAGCTGTAGAGAGGGACAGCCGGGAGTTAGAGGTGGTGAAATATAGCTTTCTCTTTCAGTTGTTTGACTGGAAACAACTTTGAATTATGAATCTGAGAAATGCAAACTCTGATCACAGTCATGAAACGACTTCAGTCTTCATTCAGATTGTGGTTGCTCTCACTGTAGAGTCCCTCACACCATGTCTTTTTAAACCTATACTTCCCTTCAAAAATTGCCCTTAGACTTCCAGTAAAGTAACTGAGATAATTGAGGTTTATTGACACCCAATGCTGCTTTTGTCTCCTCTTGCCTTGTAAGTAGACACATCCAACAATCAATTTCCATCACCAATAAAGTGTACCAAATCTATAGGTCATATTCGTTCTATAAATCGCATAAATGCTATAAATTTCATGACTGCTATAAATATCATCAAGTCTATGGGTATTTGTATCATAGCTGATAAGATAATAGTGTTTTTCTTTCATTGATGAGATTGTTCACTTTTAACTGCTGGGAACTCTTCAGGTTTGATTCCTTTGTCCTGTGGTGATGTGTCCTCTCTCCACTCTTCTGAACCTGCCAACTATTTCAGGCTCATCTGTTTTCTCTGCCCTGTCACCAGGGTCAGGCAGTTTTTCAAGGTTTGTCCTTGCGTGTAGCTCTTTACCAATGGAGATATTTAGACACTAAAATCTTGCCCCATGAATTAATGAAAAAGAAAACTATGACTTGGATGGTTTTTAAAAGAAGTACTAAATCAATCAATCAGAGTGTTTAGAGAAATACGAGTCTGGCCAAAGGCTATTTCTAGTCTTGGATCCTAAGAGCCTGTGGGAGCTGGAAGGTTCTTCCAAGCTCTGAAATGTTTAGGGGACTGCATCTGTGTCTTCTCCCTAGACGACCTAGAAGTCTTTGAAATCATCTTAACATTTTATGAGCAATTCATGGTTTTTCCTTCTTTTCCAACCAGTGAGGTATCATTTTCTCATTCCTTCATGGAAGTACAGGAGTAACACAAACAAAAGCCAAGGCAAAATGTGGCCTATTAAAAGGTACTCTCCACTAAGAGTGCTGTGGGCTCCTGTCTGGGAGGTGGGGAGCAAGGTCCCTGTTCCTCAGCACACACACACACACAGCACACAAATGCACCCATCCTCTCCTTTTCCGGGAGCCTCATCCCTGCCAACCAAGTGCGCATCGTGGTGGGAAATAACACAGATTCAACAAGATCACAACCTCACTGCGAAAACTGCTCTTAATGAGGTGCTGTGTATGAATTAATTAAATTAGTTTCCCCTTGTGTGGCAAGCCCTGGTTAGCGTTTATCTGCTTCCCTAATTTATGAGTGTAAAATTATGGAGTAGCCTCTGCCTTGCTTGTTTTCGTCAAAGAGATGGGCTAATTTGTACAGAATCTTTATCAGCCAGGGGCTGCTGTGGGCCCACCCTCCCAGTGCTGACTAATGAATGGGAACAGTAGGAGACTTTGGTACACAGCCCTTCCTGTGACCACAGTGGGGGCGGGCGCCTTGGCCGGAGATGGGTCGCGTATGGCCATCTCCAGTTGCTTCTTGTCTAGCAAATAGATAACCAGCTTTTTCTGTTTCTTGTTTGTTGGCATGTTGGAGGCTTCCTGGTTATTTTTTTCTTTCTCTCTTTTTTAAAAAATACAAGGTATGAATTTAAAGTGGAAAGGGTGTGAAATGCCGGTTTCTTTTTGTTTCGGAGAAAGCGAAGATTGTGCGTTCAGTGTTGGAACGATGGTCGCTAAGAACTCCCAACAATGGGTGAAGGAATAATAGTACAACCAGCTGAGAAATGGAGAGTTTTGAAAGGCAATATTCTTCAATGTGGGAAAGTAATAAAGTGTCAAAATGAACTTCAATAGAAAAGCCTGTGCGAGGAAGGGGGAGAGCGTGGCTTTTATCCTGCTGTCAGGGCTCGGGATTTGTTTTCTTTTTACTCTGACAAAACTCTTTGGGGTGATTTTTTTTCTCCTCAATTCAAACAGTTGATACTAGTGTTAATTTAAACTCTCATGTGTTTACATCCTCAAATCTTTTGAAGAGAACCCACCCCCAATGTTTTTATTATCTGGGAACTTTTAAGGACAGAGCTACTGTTTCCAAGGCACACACACACACACACACACACACACACACACACACACAGAGAGAGAGAGAGAGAGAGAGAGAGAGAGAGAGAGAGAGAGAGAGTCCTCAATTGGATTGAGAAGTAAAAGAATTCAGAATAACCCAGGACACCATTAAAGGCTTGTATTCGCTTTCATGCAGCTACATGATTATTTTGGAGAAAAAAAAAAGTGTCACTCCTTAGTCACTGATTACTTAATTTATAAAACACTGGCCACAGAGCGATGCTTTGCACAGAGACCAGTGACAGAGCTTCACAGGCGGCAAGTCCACAGCTGAACTGCATCTAGGATTTCAGGTTCTGACTTCTCTCCTGTCATTGGCCACTGATTTGCTTGATTTCCTCCAAGAATTCCAGGCCAGAGGAAAGAATGCCAGAGACATGTTTCCAAAGAGATGAGTCACCCGGTGGCTTGATAGAAGAAAATCTGTGTTCGCTTTGCAAAGGGATTTGAACAGATACTGGAGGAGCGGGTTTCGTCACTGTTTTCAGCTTTATACTGAACAGTGTGGTGCTTTCTGTCCCAACACTTAAAGACACTAAGTCCACAGCACCTCCCTTCTGTGTGTCCTGGGAAACTTGTATTTGAAAAACAGAGAGGCAATCTTGTGTGTGTGTGTGTGTGTGTGTGTGTGTGTGTGTGTGTGTATGACATATGTGTGAGTAGGGGTGTATGAGTATGTGTGTGTGTTATCCCACAGGAGAAGTTAAAGATATCATTAGCATCCTTCCTCTGGCTTCCTTAAATTAGACTGCAGGCATTCCAGTACTAGCCTGCCCTGATATAAGGGATTTTGGGGCTCTCCATTGTGTACAGAAGTCTTCCTCTTTCCCTCTTCTTGAAGGGCCCCCAACATCTCTCTTGACTGAGTTTCTCTATTACTTTGCCCAGGGGACACATGACATCCCTCCCTACACCCACAGCCTTCATTTCATCCTAAAGTATTTACTAGTCTTTCTGCACCTGGTAGCTCTTCAGGTTCTAGAAGGGGGTGATAACAAGAGAACAAGAGTGGATGCAGTGTGGGCACAGCCCTAGAGAACAAAGAACTAGAAAGAAGCAAGCAAACACAAATCTACAGATACTAGGCTTGTGGTCATAATATAGTGCTTTGAACACAGAGGTCTGTGGTTGAACTATGCCTGGGGTGAGAAAAAGGACAATGTGAGTCACTAAGGATAAAGGAAGTTGGGTGTATCTCTCTGGAAGGTGCTACCAGGCTATAAAGGGAACTGCCATGTGAAGATCTGGGAGATGAGAGGCAAGCAAAGGTCCTGGGGCAGAGACATATCTCCCTGAGTTCCGGGGACAAGAGAAAAGTTAAGTGTCTGGGGCCCAGTCAGCTAAGGAGTCATAGCTGAGAGCTGCCCTCAGAGAGTGGGTGTGCCAGGTCACAGAGGGATTTGTGCACCAGCAGAGAGGGCATGATTTCAATGTCTTGGAACAGAGTCAGGCAAAAGGTTATAAGAATTCTGTTCTTATCTGTCATTTATGTCCCAGCAATGCTTTGCACGGTCCTTGGTAAGGGAAAGAGCAACCGCTCTACTTGAGTAAAAGTTAATCAGCTTCACAGTGTGGGGACGACAGTAAACATTTGCCAAACTGTGAGAGGAATAGAGCAGTGGAGACTCTGAAACAGATTATTTTAGATGTCTGGAATTCTACTGCAGCAGAAAGTTGGGATTATATGCTGCCTTTGTTTGTTTGTTTGTGAGACAGGCTACACAGCTGAGGCTGACCCTCAACTCCTGACCATTTTGCTTCTGTCTCCAAACACTGAGATGATAGACCTGGATGGTCATACTCGGTTTTTGCAATGCTGGGGCTTGAACCCTGGGAGGTGTGCATGCCAGGTATGCTACGAACTGAGCGGCACACTGGCCATCACACCTTATTCTTGATGATGGCCCACTGTCACATGCCCGTCTTGATGGTAGGCATGTCCGAGACATTTGAGAAAGAGTAGGTGCAGGTCTAAGGAAGAAGGAGAAGGTGTGAGGGTGGGAACCAGTGCAGACTGCCTTCTGGTCCAACTTCTGTCTCTCGCTTGGCTGGTCATGGCTCTACTATCCCATGTCTCTTAACCTTTGTTTCCAGCCATGAAAATTCGTGTGATGTGAGTAGGATCCGTGTTATTGATTGTCATGAGCTTTTACTGAAGCTATCCATGTTGAACAGTAAGAATGGGGTCTTTCAAACCCCCCAATTGTTTCCTCAATGCAGGTCAAAGGCTTTCCAAGTGCCACTGTTACAAAGGCCTTCTCAGGTTCTTCTCAAGTTCTGCGATGTCAATCCTTGGTTGTTTTTCATCCCCTTTTTGGGATTATAGGATAACACTGATAGTAAAATGATACAGAGGAACCTAGTTTTTATTTTAAACATCTCAAGCAAAACCTGCTTTTTTTTTTTTTAACTCAGGGAAGCTGAGAAATACATATTCAGTAAGGAATATTGAGGAGACATGAGTGATAGTCATTTGGCAGACAATTACGATCCCAATACATCTTATTAATTTTCCTTCATGCTTGACTCCAATATAAACTTGTGTGCATGAAAAACCCTTGTGTGCCTCAGCTCATACCTCATAACCTGTGTCATTTATATCTCTTCGTTGTCCTCTGGGAACTATCTTTGGTGGATTTGCAATGCTCACTGTGTATCACCTCTAAGAGCTTCCTCTAGATGAAGGCCGTGTTGGCTCAGTGTCCCTGTATACCCCGTGCTTCATGGCACGTGCCTGAAGCACTGTAGGGGGGTGATGAGCTCTTGTCCCTTGGGAAGAAGCCAGTGGGACAAGTTTTATCATAGAGAGCAAAGTGTCAAGTAATCAATCCAGCCTGGGGGCTTTAACTGAGGTATGTTTTAGAAGTTTGATCTCTGGTAGGCTTGGATTTCCCAGTGCTTTCTTTGGGGGCTCTCTACCTCTATTTTCATGAAGATGCTGAGATTTAGATCCGAAGGCATGGTTAAAAATGAGTGGTAGAATTTAGGCTGGAGGCCTTGGAGGGTGTGGCGTACTGCTCCTTTCCAACTCTGAAATAATTCTGAACACTAACCAGCCAAACAAATGACTCCCTCTGGCCGTTTTGTCCATTTCTTTTGCTTCTTCCTTGCTGTTCCCAGCAGAATTACGTAAGTTACCTGGGAATTGCACAGCTTGGCTGCCCTGAGCCAGATAGCTGGAATTCTAGAATCTTCATGTGGTCAGACACAACAGTAAAGCTGGATGATTTGAGGAGGCTAACCAGGAAGAATCTGGGAGGAATGTGTTAACTCAGTCTTAAATTTTAAATTTAAAAATGATATTTCAAGTGAATGACACTTTCTCTAATTATTGTGTCTTTCAAGTAGTTGGAGCCAAGAAGGACAGAGGCAAGCCACGTGTCTAGAAATTGGTAGCCCAGTTTGGTGTTTTTCAAAAAGTTTGAGTAAACTGTGAGGACACACTTGATAGTTCAGCAGTAGCCATCTTTTCCCGTCCCCTGCCCACCTTCCACGAGTTACTAGGAAGTGAGCAGAAGTTGTCAATGAAGTTCTAATTCCACATCCCCTGCCCTTTATCCCCATCGAGGAACCTGGAGACTAATGTCTTCCATTCTGACTTTGAGGTTAGATTATTCAACTTGTTTCCCTTTTGAATGGTTTGGATTATTGTGACATATTTAACTGAGTTAATTATTGTGAAGAAGTAGCATCCCCCCCCATATTTATTCTCACTATAGTGTAAACATCTACAATAATTTATGACACTTAGAAATCACTCAGCACCAAATAGGAAATTTTCAAACCCAAAGCTTGTCTTTTCTTTTGCTACCAAGGAACTCTAAGGTGTTCTGATCTCTCACGGATCGGGGCTGCGTTCTTTGCTCCACCACACTCCACACATCCCTGTGCTGCTCTTGATTATCTTCTCAGATGAACGCTGCTCATAGTTGTTCACAAATGGGCCAGCTTTAGATGGTGTATGTCATGAGACAGTTTCCAAAATTTAAAAGTTCACCCCTTGACCTGAAACCAGAATTCTCTTGTCAACATTTAATGTCATTGTGATGGAAACCATCCTAAAATAAACCTCCAGTGAGAAGCAGCCAGCATCTAGATTTGGTGTTGGTCAGTGCTTTCTGCTAGAACCTTCTGGACTTCCATAGAGGGGGTTGTGAGAACCGTTTTAGAACTTACATTTTCTTAACACCCTGAGAGCTTCTATGGCTCTTTTGTAGTTCTTCTGGAAGGAAGAGATGGAGGGGCTGGCAGGCTCCAGTCTGATCTTTGAGTCTGACGTATGTCCTCAGGCACGGCTTCCCTTGACAGCACTGTTGCCAATAGTGTGGGTCATGGCTTACCTTTGGGCCATGCCTACAGGAAATATCTTCGTAAGTCACAGAAGATGAGACACGTGGGCACTTCTTTAGTTGCTGCAAACTGAAGCACAGTTCAAGTCACTGTTTCTTCAGTCAACGGCCTCCAAAGGGTGGTGGTTCACTGATGACAGTGTAATTTCACTCAAGGTAGTCAGAGAGAAGTGGGACTATAACTCCCAGTGCTGACCTGGAGCCAGAGAATAAAATAACTGTTTTGTGGTGTGGGAGATTGAGCCCATGACTTGCTATGTGTCAGCCAAGTGCTCTACTAGCAAGTTACACCCCTGGCCCTAAAGTGGCTTAAAACTGATAGAATACATGGCAAATCCCACACTAATGACTCTGAAATTATGTATGTACATGTATATACACACATATATGTGCACACATATGTATATAATGAGAAATAAATATATTAAACTATATAAACAAGTGATTTAAGCCAAATTACCTTTAGAGTGTTTTCTTTACGCAAATATGGATAGGACACAGTTCTTATATGCTACTCTGCCTGTCTTGTTTTTATAGAGTTGGTGGCACACTAGAACTGCATTGCCATAGATTTCTGTTACATCAATCCTTAGAATGCTGTGTACTAAAGTATGTATGTAATTCTCTTCTTTTTTTCAGACAGGGTCTCATGTAGCTGAGGCTGACCTTGAACTTCTGATCCTCTGCCTCCATTTGCCAAGTACTGGGATTACAGGCGTGTGCCGCCGTACCTAATTACAATTCTCTTACTTTTCTCCCCTCCTTCCCTCCCTCCCTTCCTCCCTTCCTCCCTCCTCTCTATCATTCTTATAGTGGTTCTAGGAATGGAATTCAGAACCTCATATATGCTGGGCAAGCCATCCAACCCCCACTGAGCTGTATTCCCAGTCCACGGATTCTTTTCTGAAAAATATATAATTTCCATGAATAGTTGAATTGATGTCCAGAGAGCTGGATCTTCATTTGTGATGGAGGCTCTTCTATATGTCATGACTTTAGATACATTTTATAGCTTCCTTAGGCCTCAATTTTCCTCATAAACTATGGCAGTCATAACCCATGCTCTCTGCAGCATGCTCTTGCTGTGGAGGTCACCTGAGGTCATACATGGGAAATTCTTTAAGATGTTTGAGGGTGTCACTTGCTGTCCTTATGGCAGGCTGCCCTAGATTAGATAGCATCCCAGTGTCCTATCTTGCCAGGTACAATTTAGGGGCAGTAAACTCATAAGGGGTTGTGGCTGCCTTGTCCTTATATGCAGTATAGAACAAGGTTTGTGTGGGCATGGGGGGGTCGTGTGTGTGTGTGTGTGTGTGTGTGTGTGTGTGTGTGTGTGTGTGTCAGGGTGCTAGCTATTCTTTGCAGTTGTCCTAGCCTTGTGCTTCTGTTATGGTAGGAGGGATGAGCTGGGAGGTATCTCCCTACCTCGTCTCTTATGTGTTCTAAGCTCCATTGTGATTTGTGCCATGGAGTTCTTTTCCTTTCTTGTCGTTTTCACAACACTGGAGTTGGAACCCTGGGCCATGTGCACACTAGACAAGTGCTTCTTCGCTGAGTTACGCCCTGAGCTGTTTTCTTGCTTTTTAAAACTTTGAGACCACATCTCCCTCAATTGTAAAGGCTGGTCTTGAACTCAATCCGTAGCTCACACATTGAATTTGTTTTGGTTCTTTCTCAGCATCCTAAATAGCTGGGACAGTAGGCCTGTTCCCCTAGGCTGTTTTTTCTACGTTAAGGCTGAGAAGCCTGAAGTTATCTTCATCATGGGGAGGGAGTATCAGTAGATACCACTTTTTCTTTCTAAAAAGTAAATGTATTCTCTGACAGTTTCCTATATGTACATAACATACTCTGGTCACACTCATCCTTTACTCTTCTTACCCTCATTTTTATCAATTCCCCATTTCTCCCATGAAATCCCTATCCTACTTCCTTGTCCGTTTGTTTTGTGTGCTTTGCTTTGTGACCACTAATAAATAATTAGTAGGCAGGGTGGGATAATATGTTCATTTGGCAAAACAAAAGTAGTAGGCTTACCTTTGTGTCTATGACCTCCCCAGTCATGGGCTTTTGACCAGATCCACATTACTAGGCATGGACTCCCTTCTCTGAATCAGGTCTCCGATCCAATCAGAAATGAGTTGGTTACCCCGATAGAAACTACTATGGTTACCCCATAGTAGTCACTGCTCCGCTCAGTACCTCTTGCCTGACAAGTTGGATACCATCATTTCTGAAGTCACATCCTTTTCCATTCTTTCATATCACAGCAGAGGAAGTTAATAATAAATACAAGAATTTTACTTTTTAATGGTGTTGCATGATTACTGACAGTGACCTTGTAAAGCAAGCTTTTTATCTCACAAAGTAATCTTGAAGTGGTTTCCTATATTGCATACCTGGCTTCCCCTGTAACTGACATCTTACAGGAGCATGTTATGTTAACTTCATCATGACTAAAAACCAGTGCTACTTCGTTCATATCAATTGAATTCCGTGCTGGGCTCTCTTCCTTAGGTTTCCCTTTCACATCCATCTCTTTCTGCTCCAGGATCTTATGTTTCATTTAATATCATATTTCTTAGGCTCTTCTTGACTCTGATAGTTTTTCAGACCTTCCTTGTTGGCTTTGACCATGTTGAAGATTTCGGACATTGACTTTTAACCAGAGACTTCAAGTTTGCTCATTAGAAGAGAAATATCAGAGATTCACTGCCTCACCCACAAATAAGCCTCTATCATGCAGAAAGTATATCCCTTCTTGGCCTCATCAAAATCTAAGCCCATCTAGTAAACCAGTTTCAAAGGATGAAAGGGATCTGATGTTAAAAATGGCCATGATACATTATCAGATGTGCTCAGAGCAATTAAAATGTTTAATGAGCCTGAGTGGCCTTACTCAGTATAATCTTTTCCAGTTCCACCCACTTACCTGAAAATTTTATGGCTGTTGCACACATGTAGTGATGACAATTCTGGTTAGCTGCTCAAGACCGATGCAAGATCAAGCTGATTTAAATTCTATTATTCAAGACAGGGGGGTATCCCCCGAGGTCCCTCCTCAGTTAAGGAGTCATTGGCAGGTGATAGTGACTCACTTTTCTGATGGTGACCACTGGTAGTTTTCTCATGCCCTGGGAGATGATGGCTCTACACCCATACACATGCAGGCAACATTCATTTGACTGAGGGGGTATAAGACAAAAAGAGATGAAGTTGGGAGGAAGATGTTGGAGGGAAGTAAGTAAGGGGGGCAACTATAATCAAGATACATTATCTACTTGTATGAAACACTCAAAGAATAAATAAAATATTAAATATTATTAAAATGTTTACTGAAGAGATATAAAATTTTTTCCATTTATTTCTTAGAACATTTTAATGCTTACATAAAACTCCACATCTTAAGCCTACACACAGGAGACTTTGTACATAGTACAGAATCTAAGTGATCTGGCAGCCCATTCTTTCAGAAAAGGCCAATTTTCATCACAAGTATCGAGAACGACATGTATACACATCACTTGTAGACAGAAACAACTTGGGTACCTTGAAAGCGTTTAGCCTCACTCACCCACAATGAGCTAGCCTTAAGTGTTCATTATCATGAGTGCCTGTTTCTATTCATACTTGACAAGATTGAGCCATTAACTTTTCAGAGTAACTTTATCCAAGCTTATGAAGTGATTATGTCTCGTCATTTTGGGATCATTATTGGCCTTGTGTTTCATGCCCTAGGACTCACCTTTCACTTTTCACAGTGACCTAGTTTTACTATATTTCTCAAGTCAGAGAAGTATGGTATTTGCATTAATTTAGGTGGAGAAATAGTTGTTTTCTGTGCTTCACAAAGAGGGAAGGCTTTTCAGTCTTGGGGATTGAGGAAAACTAAGGTACCCTGACTTTGAGGTAGCTGTACAGATCTCGTGATGCTTGGGCTAAGCTATGGAGCCCTTTTAACCCAGTCTGGAATATATGGGTTCATAGGCAAGGAAGGCCAATGGCAGAGCCAGCTGCCTTATTGTTTCTCTTTGAGTAAGTGTAGCAAGGTTAAGGATTTCATGAAGACAAAACCTTGGAGGGACATGTCTACCTGCTGGCAGCAGTCTCCTCAACCAAAGTTGTTTACACTTTATTAGCTCAAAACAATTAAATGGAGTGAGGAGCTTGGGTTCTGAATTTGGTGAGGGCATTTGGAACATGTGTTGACTTGTGGGTTCAAGTTTACCTCAAAACAACAACAACGCCCCAGTGTGCTAGGTATGTGATGAAATAGCAAATCTCTTCAGTAGTAAATGGGAAAGCTTTATTTTTGCATCAGGAGAAAGATGTGTTACTTGGTTTTATTTGCTTACTTAGTCCTGACTGGGCTGTAGTTAGACCATGCAGCTCAGGCTTCCATTACCATTCTGTCTCTCCCAGGAGAGACTTGATCTCTCTGAATTGTGAGCCAAGAAAACCTCCCTTTCGTCAGTTGATTCTTGTCAGATACATGGTCATGAGAAAGTGTTCAAGCTTCAGTTAAACACCCAGTCAGTGGAATACTTAAGGATTTCTGTCCATGTTAATTTTGAAAAGTTTGACTCTAATCAAACCCTGTAATTTGGGTTGGAGAGATATCTCAGCTGTTAAAGGATAAGACTCACACTTCTAAGCATCAAGAGTTCTGTTCCCAAAGCTTGTAATTTACTATTTTGTTTTACATGGGATTTTGTTCCTAACCAAGCATGCAGACGTGTGACTTCACAGCACAGTGCTTTGTGACTGTGTGGAAGCCTGAGGACTGCTGTGCCGATGGTAATAAAAGAGGTACAACCTCAAGGGCACAGACTTCTGAGGGAGTATGTCTTAGCCCTGCTCAGAAAGAGTGTTTTGGGCACTTTGAAAATTCCCTTATGAGGATTTGAGTTAACTCAGTGTTGTGATACATCTTTTCTGCCACAACCATCAGCCACAAAACCCACCAAGAGAATCACCTGTGACTTCCACTTTATCCAGTGCCTTCATGCAAGCCAGTGGGAGTGGTCCCCACCCAGGGTGGGGCTTGGAAGGGGAAAGGTTATGTTGGAGTTTGGTTGATTGATTGGTGTTTTATGATTGACCTTAGGATGAAAAGCTTGAAATCCAGCCTTTCTTACCTCTTAATACTTTAATTGTGGCAGCTCTTTTAGTATCTTGTTATTTCTAAAAGTTCTCTTTGAGAGAATAATATTATTTTAGCCCTGTGTTTTAAAAATGTGGTCCTACTGTTTAAGTTAAAATAGGCACAAAGCACCATGAACTGCCATGTTACTAGTAAAGCCCAAGAAGTAAGCACTAGGCGGTAAAGAGGAAATGAGAGAGTTCCCCCATTCCCATTTGGATATTTATATAGATTCTGGGCTTCTCCATGGGTCTCCAAACCCACCCACATAACACCACTTAAAAATATGAAGTGTGTAACAAACAACCTGAATTTCCATGAGTATATTTCAAGCGACACTATGAGCAGATCTTGCAACCTTTTTTTTTTTTTCTTGAATTCTCCTCTGTAAGTGGAAAATAAAAAATGCCTGTTTGGGTTTTAGCCACATTTGGGCACACTGGCTTCATACCTGTTTCAAAAGATTCTCCGTGAAAAAAAGCAACAGAATAACTTACTTCAAAGTAAATAGAAGGAAAATGATGTTAAAAGTCCTACAGAACTGATTTATCCCCTTCTTTTGAATGCACAGTGTCCATCTTGTGAACAATTTTGGGAAATTACAAAGCAAAATTCCAAGCATCACTTGTTCTCTTTAAGAACTCCATGCCAAGTTTCTATAAAAATCCACATCCCAGTTGGGTGACAAGAGTACTTTCCTTGCTATACATCTTCGTTGACAGAGTAAACCAAGTAAAGAAGAAATCACAGATGAAGAAATTGCCCCTCAAATATAGTCATAGTACATGCTCTGTGTCACCCCAGTGTCCCCCAACACCACAAGGCAGCATTCTGTGTGCGAAATGCCCTGTGAGCTCAAAAGAAGTTTCCTGGCATTCCATCTGCCTTATGTCTATGTGGGCAGTGCTTGGGGAACATAAAACTAGGTGTCTTTGAATACCACTTTAAAAATGAGAAAAGGTTTTAGATGCATTTGTGAGTGAACTTTTTCTTAGGCAGAAACCCCAATGTACAGTTGGCAAAGTCTGAAGGAAGAATCAATCCAGCTGGTATGGAAGAGAAAATGAAAGGTAAATCTCGACTTACTGTCACAGAGTCCTTGGCTCTTAAGATGTATCCTGGTTTCTGTCCTTGGGAATATGCTGGACAGATCAACTGGAAATAGACAAATACTAGTTGGGAAGTGTTTTCAAGATGATAAGTATCTCAATCAACATTTGTGGATTTTTACTAAATTATCTGGTGGTAGGAATTCCTACACGTTCCCAGCTAGTTGGAAATAGGAAGGTTTTCTGTCAAGTGAAATACCCAGGAACTTTAATTACATGTGGGATCTCCTTTTCTCTGTTCTTCTTTCCTTTAATGCTCACTCTTCATCAGCTACGTCTCCAACGATTACTGAACAGGCCTCCCACAGGCCCACCCTGGCCCAGTACTGTGGTGAGACTCCTGGGGAGAGAGTACACTCCCACATATCCACTCACCCAGACAGGGAACTCACAACCTACCAAAGTAATAACGGCACCAAGTCCAACCTTCAACTAATGAGTTGTTATTGGAATTATTAACACAGGCATGTGTGGTAGACATCTTACAGGGAGCAGGGATGACTCAAAACCACCTGCCTTTCTAAGAAACCCACCCCACATGGTTAAGACACTGGAAAGCTACATCCCTCCCACTCTGTATGGCCTGGAGAGCCAGAGGACCTTCCCAGTGAGCGTCTGCTCCCTGGACAGTTTCTACAGCCCGAGTGATGGGCCCTCATTAGCTTCAGGGCTCCTAGTTCTGTGATGTTACTTTGCTTTCCCTCTCAAGTCTCCCATCCCCCTTTCTTCAAAGGAAATCGCTCTACAACCCAGAGGAGTGGATACAGACCCCACCCCAGCCCAACAGACTTTCTCACCTCCCCACCTCTGGAAAGTGCCCTTTCACGGGACAGAGTTAGCTATGCGAGCCTGTCCTTCAGTCTTCTACACAGCCTGAGACTGGACTCTGAGAGTTGAATGTAGCCACTGTGGGCTCCAGGAAGAGAAGATTCCAACTCCTTACCAGAGGCACATAGGAGAACTTGCTGAGAATTGCTGAGAATCTGGGTGTAGACATCACAGCTGTCTCCCTTAAGAGATGTGGACATCTGGGTGGCCATCCAAAGGTCATGGGAGGCCGGAGGGCTGTCACATTGTTCCTTTAAGTTAGATCCTCGATGCAAACTGTTTTCAACACTTGCCAGAAAGAATGAATGACCTTTAGTAACTTGCCCAGACAACAAATGGTGCATTAACCAGAGTAACATGGTTTGCTCCAATCTCCCCCTTTCCTGCCTTTAAGTTTCTTCTAGAATATTTTTTAAAAATAAAGAGCCCTTCAAAAGTCCCTAATAGATGAAAGTTAATTCGGGGGCTTGACTTTGTGAATTTTATGTATTATGATAATGCTACTTAATGTCAGTGACCTAATACCACCTTCATACTTTGGAACGTGTTTGGAGCAGTCTGGGTCTGATTATTTACTGAGCATGGACTTAATAGGGACCTAGGTGAGATTAGTGGTTCAGTTGCAGGATGGCTTTAAAATATGAACAGTTTTAACTTGTGGTTAGATAGTGAATTGTTTCAGACTTGAATTCAAAAGTTCATCATGATGTGTAACAGGAGATTTAGGGACACTATAGATTTCTTTGGTCACACACTGGTCCAATGCACCTATCTCTGGGGACTCGACAATTTGTTGTAACAAATAAACAATAGAATGTGTCCTGTAGACTAAAGGATGGAAGACTTTTAAACACCTTATGTTTTCTAGCTATGAGTGTTTTGCCTCTTTGTTTGTCTGTGCACCACATGTGTGTCTGATCCCTGTAGAGGCCAGAAGGTGGCATTTGGTAGCCTGGAACTGGAATTACAGATGGTTGTGAGCCACCACGTGGGTGCTGGGCATTGAATACAGGTCCTCTGGAAGAATGGCCAGTGTTCTTAACCAATGAGTCTCTCTCCAGCCAGGTCAATCTGTAAATGACTTTAGATGGCAGATGCTGCCGTGCTACAGACTAATTTAATTATATATATATATATATATATATATATATATATATATATATATATATAGCCTATGTGAGTATATTGTATGTTTAGATTATATATATTTTATGCCTATGTGAGTTATGCCATGGAGTCCAGCAGATGGCATCAGAGCCCCTCAATTTGGAGTTGTAGATGGTTGTGAGCTGCCATGTGGGTGCTTGGAATCGAACTATAGATCCTCTAGAAGAGCAGCCAGTGCTCTTAACCACTGAGCCATCTCTCCAGCCTCAGGGAGGACTTAAAGCAAAAACAAACACAAACTTCTAAATAAGAGTGGACAGCTTAAACCCCACTTGCCTAGACTGATGTTGAATTATCCCATTGTCTGCACAGATTTTTCTCTTTTCAAAATCTACATCTTTTGACAGTTCGGCAAATAAAAAAAAAACCTAAACATTTTAGCTTCACTCCAGGGAAATGCAATTTCTTTTGCTTCTCTCTACTGTGTTTTAATTGGGAGATAAAAGGATCCCTCATCCTGCTAGGAGAGAAGCCTGGGAGCCCAGCCCTTATCTCCTGTTTCCTGGGCAGAGAATGTACTGACTCCCAATGTCATCCTGACTCTCAGACTGCTTTTACTTCCTTGGCAGCAAGAAGGGATGCTAGCTACCAGGCGCCTGGTAGAGCACGCAGTTACTCATCTTCTGGCATCTGCTTCTCTAGAATGGCAGACGTGAGAAGTCCATGATAACTTGTTTGAATGGGATCCAGAGTCAGGCATGGAACACCCTTCCCTTGGACATGTAGCTGCAGGAATAAATGCCAAAGGTGATTTTGGTCACTCTAGAATGAGACTTTTACAAAGTGGAGTATTAAGGAGGATTTTAACATGCATACTTTTTAGTGAAGAAATGTGTGATTGGGAATATTCAAAGAAAAATTAGGCAAATATTTATCTACTTGCTATCTGGTGTCTTGCACTTCTTTCATGAATTTTTGAAGACTGTTTTACCTTGAGACAATCTCTCTCATCTATAGCCACCTTATAATATTTACTTACTGTTTTTTAATAAAAATAAACAATTGATGACATTTTGAGAATGTCCATTAGGTTTTGAAGAGTTAAAATGTATAAAGAAATATTTTATACATTTAAACATTTTTTATTAATTACTTGAGAACTTTATACAGTGTGTTTTGGTCATATTAACCCCCATCTTTTCCCTTTATCCCCTCTCAGATCCACCTACACATACTTACTTTTCCCAACTAGGTTTCCTTTAAAAAAAAATTGGTAATCCATTGACTCCAATTTGTACTTCTGAGTGTGGGGTTATCCACTGAATTGTGGGTATGGGATGCTTCCCTCAAGTTGTTGGTCAAAGGTGTCCCCCCAAAATATAGGCTACTCATATTATTCTTGGTTACCCAATATACGTTGATATGAGACCCTATTGCTGAAGACACCATAGACCTCGGTCACAGTAGATGAAAAACTCGAGTTGTTACTGATCAGGAAGCTTCCTCCTCACTGGCTTGTTTCAGAGTACTGGAAAGAGATATACACGTTGCTGGTGGAAGGTAGCCCTCACAGTCTCGCCCACCTGTGAACCGTAGTGACTGCTGGCATCTCAAGATATCCCACGGATTCAATAGTGGCATGAACTTTATGGGGGCAACCAATAGCTTTCCACATTTTGTTTGTAGGTGAATGCAGACATGAACTTCCTTTGGCTTTCTCTCTACATGATTTGGAAATCTACAATATTTTAAAGGGGCAATTAATGGACTTTCCTTACTGGTAGGACATTGGTTGCTAAGATGGTTAATTTTTTAAAATGGATTTCTGGTCTAATGAAAAAAGTTTATTTAATACTTTTATCTGGGTGACTTACAGACAGCAATGTTTGATTTTTATTTTAAATGCCAACACAGCCTAGAATATGTTTTATTACCTGTCTTCCTTCCTTCCTTCCTTCCTTCCTTCCTTCCTTCCTTCCTTCCTTCCTTCCTTCCTTCCTTCCTTCCTTCCCATGGTGTTCGGGTGTGGGGGAAGGTCAGAGGACAGCCTGCAGGAGTCAGTTCTCTCCTCCCACCGCATGGGCCCTGGGGATCAAACTCAGCCACTCTACTTGACTGCAAGGCGCTTTGCTCACCGTGGCAACTTTCCACCCCTCTTCCTTTTGCTTTTCTTACTAAAACATGCTTTGAGTTAGTTCTCCAGTCAGCACACAAACAATGGCTTTCATTATGGCATTTGCATATCTTGAGTCACCACCCTCCTGTGTCCCCTGCCTCCCTCTGCCTGGTTCCTCTTGTTCCTCAGGTGGTCACCACTTCTGCTTTCACGCCCTAGATCTCCAAATCACACAACCCTCTCACTGGTTTAAACATTTCCGGATGATGAGATGGATATATTTGACATGGTGTTCATCAGTGATATTGAAAGCTCTGACATTAAAGTCAAAGAAAGCTGGTAATGGGAATGAGGTGGAAACAGAAATGGAAATTTCCAGGATCTTGACAGGGAGCTGTGTCTCTGACTGTGATACACACCCCACCTTCTGGGTGAGCTCCTTGCTGGGAGATGGGTACATTTGAAGAGCTTTTCAGGTTGGAATAAATTATCTCTGTATGACTGCCAGCATCAGAGTTCAAATTCTTCTCTTCATGAGGGCTGAAAGGTCACTGTTGTGAGGGTCAGAAGAAAGTATCTACCTAGAAAACAAAATAGCAAACCCATGTTTATAAGGAAAAGGTCTCTGGTTTTAGAAGAGTCAGAATGAGCCAATATTGTCGAATTACTAACCTTGTTGGGGTTGTCCCAAACATAGCATGAAATGTGGAGTGTTCAGCCAAAAGGCCACCACACCTCTATGGACCAGTACTTTATTTGAGATAACCTTATTGTTAAGTAGCTTTACGTTGCACTTTAAAGCAATTACAGAGACAAGCAGGGAGAATGCTGAAATGACTTGAGGAATATCCCGGAGAGAAGAGGGACTCCAAGGTGGCTCTTGGAGGCGAGAGACCTGTGCACTTCAGTAGACTAGAATTTCTCCCTCTCTGGTCATGATAGGAAGCAGGTGTGAGTTCAGTCTCAAATGCTTCCCAACTTTCCTAATGCTGCAACCCTTTCATACAGTTCCTTGTGTGATGGTGACCCCAACCATCAAACTATTTTTTTTTTGTTTTTTTTTTTGTTTTTGTTTTTTCGAGACAGGGTTTCTCTTTGTAGCTTTGTGCCTTTCCTGGAGCTCACTTGGTAGTCCAGGCTGGCCTCGAAGTCACAGAGATCTGCCTGGCTCTGCCTCCCGAGTGCTGGGATTAAAGGCGTGCGCCACCAATGCCCGGCTCAAACTATTTTTATTGCTACTCCTTAACTGTTATTTTGCTACTGTTATGAATTGCAATGTAAATATCTGATACACGACCCCCGTGAAAGGGTCATTTGAGAACCACTGGTAAAGGGAAAGGCTTTTCCATCGTAACTGCTAAGACTGGAGCAGGCTGGTGCTGGAAATAGTGGCTTCCCAAGCCCATCCACTGGCACTAAATCGATGACTTGAGCTGTTGGAGAGATAGCTCGCATCTGTCAGTGGTTACCATGCTACTTCCGAGTCTGCACAGGGCTGGAGGGTTGAGTTTAATACTCTTTGTTGAAAGTTATATGAGTTGCCAGTTAGCCTATTAAAACACTGTATTTCAAAACATAATTATAGCAGGGCATGGTGGTGCTTGCCTGTAATCCCAGAATGTGGGAGGTGGAGGCAGAAGGAGCAGGCGTTCAAGTCCGGCTTCAACTAATAACAAGGCAGAGGTCAGCCTGGGCTACTCAAAACTCTTTAAAGCAGCAGCAGCAGCAGCAGCAGCAGCAGCAGCAGCAGCAGTAAGAAACCATGATCATAAAACTGCACGTCTCACTGGGAGGCATCCTGTGTGTACGTACATGCCTGTGGATGTGAAAGGGTTCATTACTTAAGAGGTCGGAATGACAGCTGCCAGGAATGCCTGCTTGCTTTTGGTAGACAGCAAAAAGGAGATGAGTACTTCAGGGTTGAGAGAATGGGTGGCCACAAACGTATTTAACACTATTATACAGAGGCCTCAGTGTGGGAAAATACAGTATCCATCATTACCAGTTATTAACTCCCTAATATACCATGGCTTTTCTACATGCATTTTGGATCCATCACCTCTGGTCATCGCAGCCAATGGGAAAGGTGTTTATAATGGGACATGTTATACAGATTAAAACACAAGTACAGAGAGGCTACCACATGCAAAGCCAGTGCCAGAGACGGCTGTGGCCCGAGGCCTTTCTGCCTGGTCTCTCTGTCCCCCTGCTACAGCACTTGATCTTGCGAACAGTGGGTTTGGACAGTTTTGTGCTTTTAGCACCAATTCCAAGCTGCTCAGACCCTAGTCTGAGCTACTGGTGAAGTTATTTTTTTAATAGCCTCCAAGATTGTAGTTTTGATTATGAGGGCTAGAAAAATCTTGGAATTATTCCTCTATTTCCAAGCCAAGAACCGCCCAAATGTTATTTTAATTGTCTGGCCTGTGTCCTCATTCTTGTTTGCCGGGATGTGGTGTTCGCATTTTCTGTCTTCACTCTTCTGCTCTGTGTTATCAGTGTTCTGTTGAGTAACCTGTGTGAGCTTCTCTGCTCTTCGGCTTGAACCCGTGTCAGCTGCTCCAAGCAGGCCACTTCTCCATCCTCAGATTCTTGCTCTGGCCCTAGCTGTCAGAGTCTGAGAATGTTTCCCGAAACTTCAGATTCCTATATCTGCTTCATATTTCTTCCTTCCTTCTAGTACAAAAATACTTATTTTCTACACATCTTAAAAGTGCTGTCCTATAAACAGCCTTGTATTATTTAATCTTATCAGTTGTACATTTCATTTCTAATGCTAAATTTAATGTGTGTGAGGGGGCATATATATATGTGTGTATGTATATACATATACATACACACACATATATATGTGTGTGTGTGTGTGTGTTCATGTGTGTGCATATGTATGTGCAGGTCCACATTCACACATGTGTGGAGGCCAGAGTAACATCAGATGCCTTCCTTGGTCACTGTCCACCTTACTGTTTGAGACAGGGCCTTCCCCTGACCCTGAAGCTCGTTGAGTTGGTGAGAGTAGTTAGCTAGAAAGTTGTCCTCAGGGATTCCTCTGGCTCTGCCTCCCTAGGACCAGAGAGACAGGCTTACGCTGCATGACTACATTATTATTATTATTATTATTTTTTAAAAAAAAAACATGGTTTCTGGAAATCTGAACTCAGGTAGGAAGTCAAGTGCTTGACTACTGGGGATACCCCAGCCCCCAATTTAAACTTTTAAAATCTAACCTCCCTTGAAGCTGTGGATTGAGAATAAAAAATAATTAAGCCTAAAATAATCTGGTTGGGAGAGGACCTGAATATTCATGGAAAAAGAATTTCAGACATCTTTCTGACATGGTGATTTTGAAAGAGGAGGACTGTGTATGAGGATAACTCTCACAGAGAACATACAGTTCAGCTTCATGCAGCAAATTCATTTTTCACTCAAAGCATTCAGATGAGTAAGAAGTCCTAACACAGGGAGCCACGTACCCTCCATCATCTAAAGGTCCAGAAGAACCCAGCTGTGATTTATTCTTTCCTAGAAGAAAGAAGCAACGTGTGCACTGTTCCTAATTAGTTTGATTTAGAGCATCATCAGCTTGGAAAATGCAAGGTGACTGGAGATTACCCCCAACAAGGCATCTTGGTTGTGTAACTAATATTTAATTCATTAAAATAGTGCCATTGTCTTCAAGATGTTTCTAATCTTTTGAATCAAAAATGAGAGATAGAGGGAGCAACTTAGTAAAAATGACAGCTTCTCAGAAAGCCAAGCAGCAGCCATCACAGAAGAGCAGCAGGTTGTTGAGTCGAAAGGATTGACTTACGCGGAAAGATGAGAAGTACCGGGTATATATATAGCTTGGCTAAATGAGAACTTTGGTGTCAGACAGGATGAACAGCCAAATTTGCTTCTCTGTAAGACTTTTTGAGACCAAGGATGCTCCATACAGGCGGAAGGATGTTTGCCAATACTATAAACCTTGCACATTTCTTGCAGATTTGCAAGTCAGTAGCACAGACAAACTTAGGACATAGTGGACACAATAAATGTGACTCACTTCTGCCTTTGTGATGTCATAGATATAGACGCAGAAGGCTGTAGTGCCACAGCTCCTTGCTTGAAAAGAATTCAAGAGTAGCACATGTGAACTACATGCTATGATTAGAGACAGAATTAATAAAGAGATTGATCATGAAATGAGTTTAATGTGAACACTTTAAAATACAAAAGATAGGGCTGGCAAGAAGCTGTAGTGAGTGCCTGAAGCCAGCATGATAACCTGAGTTTCATCCCCAAGGCCCACATGATAGAAGGAGAGAGCTGGCTCCTGCAAGTTCTTCTCTGACTGCCTCACGTATGACATATGGTACATGTATGTGAACATAGACATGTGTGCCACATACAAAGAGAGAATTGGTCTTTAAAATTTTTATAACATTTATATATAAATTTTATAACATTTATATATAAAGAAATAAATATGAAAGATGCTTAGATCCTTTGGTTGTGTAATGTTAAAGAGGTTCAGAGTCTGTGTAGGAGCATCCATGCTCCCTTAAGACAAAGGCGTCTCTGGGACCTTGAAAACTGGAGTACCAAGTATTCATATTTGCTGCTTTCCCAGAAGTGGCTTACCAGAGTGGAAAACTTTCTATGCATTTGAGTAACCAAGTTACACTTCCAGATGACGGGGATGCCCCAAATACGGCCAAGTTTCTGTGGTGAGTGACTCAGAAGAGCCCACGAGGACTTTCACTGAAAGAAATTAGTTGTGGGGCTGAGTGAATTCACCAGGTGTCCCCACCTTCCAGCATATCTGTGTGCTGTGACTGCCTTTCATCATGAGTAAGAGCAGAAGCCACATTCCCCTCACCACCGTGGTTGTTGAACACTAGAGAAACATCATGCTTTTTAAAGGAAAATTGCTCTAAAATGTCTCTCTTTTCTCAACAAATGGGGACATGAGCATTGTTGTACCTGAATTGGAGTTATCTTAAGTATTGTTTTAACTATACTTGCATTTTAGTTGTTACATTGGAATAGTGATGGTGGGGAGATAAATTTCTGTTTTGTTTTGTTTTTTGGAGACAGGGTTTCTCTGTGTAGTTTTGGTGCCTGTCCTGCATCTTGCTCTGTAGACCAGGCTGGCCTCGAACTCACAGAGATCCACCTGGCTCTGGCTCCTGAGTGCTGGGATTAAAGGTGTGTGCCACCACCACCCAGCCTGAATAAATTTTTATATGGCTATTTATACTTGTTTATACATGCATGCCTAGGCAAGAAACATATGAAAATGATTTTACAATGAGTAATAATTATTTAGACATAAGTATTATTTATCAACAAGATAACTTTAGTGACATTTTATAAAATCTGGTCTTGCAGCCCAGGCTACTGTTCTAGATCACGAGACCTGCCCATGCTGACTTTGAACTTGCAATCTTACCTTAGTCTCAGAACTGAGGGGCGAGGGGTCTACACCATCGCATTTGTCTTTGAATTAGACATATCAGAGTAGCCTTTTGTTCCTGGTGTGCTCTAATCTAAAACTGTAAGTGAATACTCACCATGTGTCAGTAACCCACAGATACATAATTTCCTCTGTTTGACATGGTTATTTGAGGATATTCTACATGAATTAAAATTTATATCATACTCAATAAGCCAACATATATCCGGAACTGCAAATCTGTTCCAAGTGTTTCTCAACAGACATATTCTATACAATAAAAGAAATATTCAATCAGATAAATGAAAATATGTCCCTGAAACATAATTTTTTTCCTGAGTGAAAAATTGAAACTTTGTACATCTACTTGGTTCATAAATGTACCATTGGTTGACACATACACTGAAATTTAATTTCAATAAAATTGTGTAGGCCTTCTTCTTTCTCAGTTCTTCCCAAATGGGGACTCTGCACCTCTCCATTCAGGTGTGCACTTGTTGGTGAAATGTTGGTATCAGATGTCATTTCTGATACTGCCGCGTGTCAGCATTTCAAAGACAGTGTGGACTATGAGTAAAATTGTTCTTAATATGTTCTCAGTGCCAAACGGGAGAGGTTTTGATTTCCTCTGTCTTTCCTCTGAGACATAATGGCCGTCTTTCATTCAGTGACAGGAGGAATTGTCTTCCAAGTGTAATTTCTGTTTCTAGCCTGGTGTATTTCTCCTGCTTATGTTGTCTTTTCCCACGGGTGTGCACGTGCACTTAGTCATGCCTCAGCTGCTCCTCCTGCCCTGTAAGCTGCTGTTGTCTGATGGGGCTGCTGAGGGTGGTGCTGCTGCTGTCGCCACTGGCTTTTCTTTTAAAAACCTGACCTCCTCCTGGGTCTGGACAATCCTGTAAACAACTGTGGTGATGAACTATCAGAGTGCTCCGACCACACCAGGCAGACAATCAAGAGAGTTCCCAGAGGAAGTTTTTACAGAATTGTGAGTTCAGGTCTATGAAGGTCCCATGCTGGCCGACCAGCCAGACATATGCCTTCCCGGGAGGTCGGGCAGGCACCGTGCTGAGAGAGTGCCACAGCATCACAGTTCACCACACACACCTCCCCAGTGCACACCTCCCCGGTGCACACCTCCCTAGTGCACACCTCCCCAGTGCACACCTCCCCAGCATGCACACCTCCCCAGTGCACACCTCCCCAGTATGCACACCTCCCCAGTCACACACCTCCCCAGTGCACACCTCCCCAGTGCACACCTCCCCAGTCACACACCTCCCTGGTGTACATCTCCCCAGTGCACACCTCCCCAGTGAGCACCTCCCCAGTCACACACCTCCCTGGTGTACATCTCCCCAGTGCACACCTCCCCGGTGCACATCTCCCTACTGTGCACACCTCCCCAGTGCACACCTCCCCAGTGTACACCTCCCCAGTGCACACCTCCCCAGTGCACACCTCCCCAGTGCTCACACCTCCCCAGTGTGCATGCCTCCCCAGTGTGCATGCCTCCCCAGTGCACACCTCCCCAGTGCACACCTCCCCAGTGCACACCTCCCCAGTGTACACCTCCCCAATCACACACCTCCCCAGCACGCACACCTACCCAGCGTGCACACCTCCCCAGTGTGCACACCTCCCCGGTGCACATCTCCCCACTGTGCACACCTCCCCAGTGCACACCTCCCCAGTGCACACCTCCCCAGTGTACACCTCCCCAGTGCACACCTCCCCAGTGTACACCTCCCCAGTGCACACCTCCCCAGTGCACACCTCCCCAGTGTGCACACCTCCCCAGTGCACACCTCCCCAGTGCACACTCCTCTGGTGGGTTCTTTGAGGTGGGAACTTGGGCATATACATTCTTTGTGTCTTTGTAACTAAGTTGCTCTCATTTAAGTAAAAGAACCATGAAGTTTTTAGAATTAAATGAATCACTGGCGACGTTCATCGATTTCTGTCTGTGTATAACAGGCATCCAATATGCATTAACAGTTACAATTATTTAACCAACCTCAGCATCTACCACAGGCGTTCTATGTTGGACAATTGCCTAGTAAATAGATGTATGCACAGTGAGTAACTGTCTGACCGTCCCTTTAATATTTCTGAATGTGGATTTTTATAAAATGCTTTTACTTACTATATCTTTATTAAAATCATAGTGTATGCAAGTATTGCACCAAAGCCTTTACACTTAAAGATGTTCTTCCCATGTGTTGGTGAACCTTTTCATCACTGGTACAAAACACTTGCCGTAAACAACTTAAAGGAAGAAAGGTTTGTTCTGGCTCACAGTCTCAGAGTTTAGAGGGTTCATTTCATATTTGCTTGGTTCATGCTCTTGGCAGAAAGAACATCATGATTCCATAGTGGTAGCGGTATGCAGTGAGGAAATTCTTTACCTTGTGGGCAGGAAGGAGAGATAGAGAATGAGAGAGACATACAATACTGGGGACCAGGCATAATCTCCAAGACTTACCTTTGGACCTTTGGCAACCTACTTCCTCCAGGAAGGTCTTAATATCCAGTGTATACCACGTCCGCCAATACTATATCAGCCATAGATTAATCATTCAAACCATGAGCCTGTGAAGGATATTTCACATCAAACTGTAATGCTCAACTCTTAGTTCCAAAAAGCTCATGTTTTTACAGCACTAAATTTTGTAAGTTAGATGAAAGAATATAATCTAGGCTGATTCTACCACTTCATTTGTCACTTAGGAAGCCTTTCGATATGTATCCCAGGCTATCACTTTGGATGTGATAACTGAGGTCCCCACACATCAGATTAACTCACTTTAACAATATTTAATTATGTTTGCTTGAGAGGTTTGAGTTTCTTTAGGGAAAGTTTTGTTATTTTTAATAACCTAGCAAATCAATTTGATTAGTCAATAAAACATACAGTTCTCATGCAAGTTATTGTATTAATTTACAGCTTCCATTAAAGACATCTTTAACTAGGTTTTTGTTTTAATGGGCTCCTAAGAAAAATCTATGCCCACCAATTGGAATCCAGTACATTTATATTTAAATAGCTAATATTTTTTATTAAATGCAGATGAGCATCAATATAGATGTAAATGAGAATAATACATAGGTGAGTTACCTTTTCTAAGGATATTAATTGATAATATGGGATATACAAATCCCACTGTTCATGGTAGATTCCAGAGAATCTGAAGCCCAGAGAACTTCAGGACCTTGTCAATTTCTCTAAAAATAACTCATTTTATTTAAACTGAGATAATCATTTATAGGTAGTCATCAGGTTTTATGTTTTGTTTTGAGACAATGTCTTGCTGTGTAACCAAGGCTGGCTTTGATCTTAGGAAACTCCTGCCTTAGCTCTCAAGTGCTGGATTACAAGCCTATGCTACCACCCTCAGCAACATTTCTAAAAATAGACAAACTGCTATTTCCAACATTCTGGTGGTGAAATTATGATTGTTTGGGGCCATTAAATTCTAAACCTATATATAACAATATCTAAGAATATTTAAAACCTAATCCCAGAACTAGGCATGGGTACAAAGCAAAATGTTGGGAACCAGGCATGGTGGTACTTGCCTCAGGAAGCTGAGGCAGGAGAATTTCTGAGAGTTTAAGGCCAGCCGAGGGTACACAGTGAGTTCCAGGGTAGCCATAGCTATATTTCAAGACACTATCTCAAAAAGCAAGGCAGAGTAAACCCCCAAGTCCAAACAATGGTCAGACTATCCCACTGCTAACTGTGGAATGTTTTACTTGAGAATGTGCATGAACTTTTATTCGGATGGGAATTTTCCTTTGTGATTCATCAAATTCTGGACCAGTTCTCTGACATCTAAAGCTTTCTTTGGAGCGGAGGTTGAGTTAGCAACAAGTACTCCTAGGCTGCTTCTGAGCCTCAGGACATGTTGGAGGTGTGCCACGCTGTCCCTGTCCTCAGAGAACTTCTCCTCCAGTGTGTGTGTGTGTGTGTGTGTGTGTGTGTGTGTGTGTGTGTGTGTGTGGACACAGCCTCAGAGAGGAGGCAGTGTGATGGTAGTGGGGGGCAAGTGTGACAGGTTCGCCTCATGTCTGCTGTTGTTCACTTTTCCTTAGACAGCTACCCTAAGCTTTAATGCTTGAACAAAATTGATCTGGGGGGGGGGAAGCCTATGTATGGGTTCTAATTAAGTCTCACAAACAGCCATTCATGTTATCAGGACCAGTTTTTCTTATAAAATTTCTAATACTGGCCAGGAAGATAGCTGTCAGTAAAGTGCTTGCCTTACAAACACAAGGGTCTACGTTCAGTCACCCAAACCTGGTGATGATGTCAGGTCCTATGACTAGATTGTTTAATCCCACTACTGGGGAGGTGGAGACAGTTGAATCTCTGGGGGTCCCTAGCTAGCCACTTAGCCTAATGGGGCTTCCTGACCAGTGAGAGATCCTGTCTCAAAGCACAAAGTGGAAGGTGCCTGGGGAAGAACAGTCATACAATAAATCATTTTTAATGTCTCATGAACTAATGCTGATGTAAAATATTATGGTAGCACCTTTTAAAACAAAGGAGAAAAAAGCCACACAGAAGAAAGCAAAACATTCATTTCAGGCCTCTGTGTGCTTGTGTGTGTTGTGTTGTGTTTCTGTTTGTTTAAACAGACATAGCAGGATTTTGTGAGATCACTGTAAATGTTCCAATGTATGACTCAAGTGTGTCACCCACCTCCTGGCACACCATGACACGTGGCTTGTAAAAGGGTGGTGTCCCTCAGACAGACATGGGCTGAGCATTGCTTGGAACACATCAGGTGCCATGGTACTATTGCCAGTCTTCTGGGAAATGACTGAAAGCATTTCCTAACCAGAACGACAGCCCATACCTGTAATCTCAATGCTCAGGAGGCTGAAGCAGGAGGATTGCTTTGAGTTTGAGGTTAGGCCTGGCTACATAGTGAATTTCAGGCTACTGTGGGTTACAGAGTGAGAACCTTTCTTAAAACTCCAAACAAAACACCAGAGAAGAGATGTTTCACTCTTGTTCCGAATTCACGTTTAGAGTTAGCCTGTCACCTGTCCTTTAATGAAACCTGCTTTTTCTTTGTTGTGTGGACCTTCTGTTGACCTGCTTTGGGGACTCATTGTTCTAGCACACTGATGATGCACAAGCTGGTCAGTGGCAAGCACACAGGGAGAGGTGACAGGTGTTCACAATGTCGGTGCAGCATCCTTCACACTTTCCCCACCACGTTCATCATCCTGGTCTTTAGCTCAGTCAGGAGGTATCCCCAGTCACTACTTACTCCAGGAATTCATGCTGGAGCAGGGGGAGGGAATTTGAGGACCCTTGCCAGGAGAAGTTCACTCCCTGGAAAGGAAAGCCTGGATCAAGTTCTGTTCTTACAAATGTTCAATACACTAAATTTTGATAAACTCACCAGAGTACTAAAAAGGCAATAGTTTGATAATTTATTGGATTTTTCTACTTATTTCTTGTATGTTTTTGTTAAAATTAGCCTCATGTATCACAGGCTGGCTTCAAACTTGCTATGTAGCCAAGGATGACCCTGAGCTTATGATTCTTCTTCTGCCTCCTTCACTGCCAAGTGTTGTGAGTGTAGGCGAGTGCCACCGAGCCCCTACTACGCAGCGCTGGTGATCCCGTCCTTCTGCCTGCCAGGCAAACATTCTACCAACTGAAAGGCAGCCTCACTCTTTCCCGTTTCAAATGAGTCATAGAATTTTAAAAGTAGGTAAAGGGAAAGCTCATGATATGACACTATAAATTAGACTTGCAGAATTATTGTCAGTAATTTTTAGCATAAAGCCATTTGAAATTATGATCTAATAGTCTAGCATTGCTCTCTAATACTAGGGTTCAAAACCAGGGTCTTGTGACTGCTGAGCAAGCTCTTTACTGCTGAGCTACCTCCTCAGCTCTCCTCATTCTTTTTACAGACTGGTACCAAAATGTAAAGTGACTTTTTATTGGGTGAGTTACAAGACAGAGCAATCCAAATGTGATTTAAAGACACCATGATAGATAACAGATTCTCTTGGTGTGTAAGCCAAATTACTTTATATTATGAGAGTTGTTCTAGGAGGCTTTTTCTCTGGTAGACCTCATCAAATCAAGGCCCATTTAAGCAAACCTAAGCCATACCTATATATAGTATAACAAAATATTGAGAAAAGCCTATTGTTTGGTTTAACATTTAAAAATGGTATTTCCAACTAACACACACACCTTTTATGGAGTTGATGTCCTCTAGCCATTCAGTTAATAAAAGCAGTCATTCATACCATCCTTATGCAGATGATCTATATCCATGTGAGTTTGTTTTCCTTTCAAAGTTTACTACACAGTAAACCTGAGCATGGTGGCTCATAGCTGTAATCTCAGCACTCAGGAGGTGGAGGAAGAGGGATTACCATGAGTTTGAAGCCAGCCTGGGCTACATAGTTAATGCAAACTTGACTTGGGCTATATCACAAGACCTCATTGCGTGAAAACCAAAGAAAAAGAAATAGTATATTATGATGTAAAATTACCAGTCTTGTTACAAACACTGTGGATAGCATATGTGCATCCTGGATGCAGATAATAGCAGATGCTGGTAGCAGATGTGTGGCTTTACAATGACCTTCCAGAGACTTCAAGAAGCCCCTTTTCATATACAGTATAACTGGTAACAAGGGCTAATGGTTAATAGAAATGTGAGCATTTTTTAAGAAGTCTATGTATGATATTTGTACTTCCAGCTGTTAAGAGGCTGAGGCAGGAGGATTGCTATAAGCTTGAACTACATAGTGAGTCCCAATCTAGACAGGGTTCATAGCAAGATTCTTCTTATTTAAACAATGGAAGGTAAATAGTACCAGACAATGATTTTAAGTTATTGTCTCCTGTGTGGTTGGTTTTCTGCTTTGCAGCTTGAGTGACATGCCACTCAAGTAGCTGGCCAATGCCAGTCAACACAGCACTTACTGTTTTTAAATCACGTTTCTGTGTTCTGGATTTGTGTCATAGGTAGTATTACACCTGTATATCCCATTAGTATATTCCTTAATTAAATGAAAGCAGTGAATTTGCTGACCCTCTGGGATAGCTCTGGAAACCAGAGGTTTCTCTGGGTGTCCAGGAATTGCTTTGACAGACTATGGAGATGGGACTCTGGGTCACATCAGCTTGGTTGTTGGTTCAATCAAGAGAGATTCCACAGAACCAAAGCAAGGAGCTTTCTTTAACAGCCCTTTGGGAGCCTCAGGAAAGAGGCCCCTGAGCTAGAGGCTCATTTCTTGGAGCACAAGATTAAGGACAACATCTGGAACTCAGTCTACCTTTGACCTTTCTGTAGCACTGCTTCCTCTTTAGGCATGGAATGCTGGATTCAAGGAATCATTTGCCTGTAATCAGTGGTTCTGTTCTAATTAGGTTGATCAGCCCATTGCAGACAAAGGTGTGGCCTGGCAGCTCTGTAAAGAGAAGCATGAGAGGTTGGGTAGTTGGGGTCACTCACCTCAGGGTCCCTTTCACCTTTCCAAGTCTTTAATTCCTTTTGCTCCATTGGGCTGTCAATCCAAACAGCAGCCCAGCCTTCCTCGGTCCGTTTCACACACACTTTGCTTATCTGAGTGGCGTTTGTCTGATCTTTCCTTTTGCATGTTTTAACTTTTAAGATAGTCTCTTTCTTATGTAAAAAAGGCAATTAGACTCGTATCTGTTTATTTTAAACAAAATGGCTGTTAATTAGTGTGATCAAAACCTTACCATTGTAGACTTTGGGCTCCACTTTGTAGTGCTCTAAATTGAGTATGGTCTGGTGCCAGTTGACATGATAACAACTCAAAGTCTGGCTTTTTAAGAATTAATGAACAAACACATTCATGAGGCTTTGTTTTGTCTAGTTTAGATCTATAGGCGATGAATGCATCACAGTCCTTGGTTGTTTTTTCTTTTTTAAGCTGACTAATGCTTTTACTTATTAAAAGTGCATAAACTTATTGAAGAACTTTTTGATAATATAACTGGCATGTGAAAGCTGTACCATTTTCACTTAATTAGCTCATTTATGACTTTCTGAGTTGGAGCTCAAGGTATACTTTTGTTCCATCAGAGACACACCCCAACCTTTTACTCCGAGTTACTTATCAGTTCACCAGACTTCCACAAATATCTTAAATGATCAACTTGTCCTCCTCCTGCCCCATTTAACATATAGAATACGTGAGCTGCTTCCAGGGATGGATTTATTGCACAGAGGCAGTAAAGAGTGCAGAACATCCTCAACATCTGCAACACTTCAAACAATGATGCTCTGAGTAGAGATGTGGAGCTATTATAATATTTGAAAAACTTAGATTATGTACATGACATGCTAGTGCTAAGGTTGAAAGCCCCTATAATATATATTAGTATAACTTTTCAAGCACTGGGATGAAAATATATTTCTAATTAGATAGTAAAAAGCAGAAATTAATGGAAATGTGGTACAATTGCCCAGACACCTTAACTCTCTTACATCTGGTTAATTGAAGTTTGAAATTCATATTTCTTTAACGAGCAAGGAAGGATATGGGCGTGAGAAGGCCAGTGACCCAGATCTCTGCATGAGTGTGGACTCTCAATTCTGAGACAGGAGCAGGTATCTCTGCCTCACGAGCATGTGTCTGGGAACATTTTGGATTCAAAGATACAATCTTTCTCTGGAACCCTAAAGTAAAACTTGAGTTTGGGTGGACTGCTTTGAAAAGTGGGAGGATTTGGGAGTGATGATGGATCAAAATGTTTCACTCAAGGGAAGGCTAAAATCCAGTGACAGTGCCTGCCAGTTGCTGACTTCCTACTGTTTCCCAGGCAGCCCCAGGAGCCTGCTGATCGTATTATACCCATTCACATCATGTTTAAACTTTACTAGTCCTGCAAGCCAGGCTTTCCTGTGTGTGTTGTCAGATGATAAATCAGAGGCTTGGAAAGGCTAAGTGCCTTGCTGAGCTTCCTCACCTGGGAAGTGACAGAGTGGAGTTTTGAACTCTGATTGTTGTGGTTCTGGGGATTCCCATAAAACAGTTCCTTGATCCTTGTCATAAGAGATCAAGCTGAAAAATCACATTTTCATATTATGTAAGGAAACCAGCCACCTCACTGCTTTATATCTAATCTTCCCAAGTCAAGAGGAGTTTTTGTCCCCACCCTCCCCCTGGCTACCTCCCTCCTGGGCATCCTCTATCAAGCATTCTCATTGAATGAAAAGCCATTTTTTAATGGATTCAAGCGTTCTTCTGTTTTCTCCTGCTTGCCTTGGAAGGTTTCTGCCATCATCTGTCCTCTCTGTTGCATTCTCTCTTGGTATTTAGCCTACATTTACTCTCCCAATTACACTGACTGCTTCCAGTTGCCTCCTTTCTTGTGGGTTTGTCAGTGATGATCAGTCTAGTCAACTGCTCCTTGTTTGCAGTCCTTCTCACAAGACAGAGGCTCATGTTGTGATGATACTCAGAGATGAAATAATATGGATGTGGGTAGTTGGGCAGTCAAATTCAAAGTGCATTCGAGAACTAGAGTTACTGGGAAAGCAATAAATGACACAGTGCTGGCTTTCTGTGTAGTCTATATTTTGGTTTCCAATGAAAGATATCCGTACCCAATGGTTTAAGAATATTCCCATACAGTTACTTTATATGGCTTTCAATTTTAAAGCATATTAGCTTAATGAATAGTTCAAAGTTTGATTATATTTTATCTTCTGTGACATTAATCTCTTTTTATTATTTTTCCACTAAACCCACATCTCATGCAGTAAACCTTTGATCATATTTGCTTACTGTTTCCTGCCCTCAAGTCCTTGATTTCCATTTCCTTTTCAGTAGTAATGAGACAAATTATCCAACAAGCTCCTTTGAGGAAACTCCAATTGTAATCAGTTAGCTTGATGGGGAAAACGATGGTTGGTATGCAGAGCTTGTCTTCCCTTGTGGATACTGAGCGCTTGTAATTGAGGGCTTAGCACAGGGGACTGAGCACCCACCCAGCAAACTTTACAAAGTGAAACCAGATTCCTCCGTTCCACATGGAACAGATGTCTGTTCATGGGCTGCTTGTGTCTGCCAGACTTTGTTTTGTTGTTTTAACATTTAACATTTAAAAAGGTGACTTGGGCATCAGAGGAAGTGCTTTCGTTTGGATACAGATTTGACGCTCCAAAGCTTTGAGTTCAGTCGAAAGCATCACACAGTTGTGAAGTTGTGAGTCTACAGTGAGTACACCAGGGAGAGAAAAACAATCCCATAAATAAAAAGCCTATGAGAAAGGAGAGCCTTAGAATGTGAGTCAGGAGCCAGTTCAGAAACAGAAGACCCCTTAGAGATGAAGTCAGGTAGAAATAAACCAGGCACTCTGATCCTTGGTATAGAATCTCTTCATTTTCTGAAACATCATCAAAATCCTTAAAGATAAAGGAAATGGAAAATGGAGGGAAACGTGAATTTTTTTTTTTTTTTTTTTTTTTGGTTTTTTCGAGACAGGGTTTTTCTATGTAGCTTTGCGCCTTTCCTGGAACTCACTCGGCAGCCCAGGCTGGCCTCGAACTCACAGAGATCCACCTGCCTCTGCCTCCCAAGTGCTGGGATTAAAGGCGTGCGCCACCACCGCCTGGCCATGTGAATGTTTTTTAATAAAACATCTACATTATGGAAAACTGACATGTGATGAATACTTCAAGCACTGAGAGACAAATGTGTCCAAACATTAAAAAATAAGACTGTGAAACAGATAAGGGAGCACACATTGAGAACTACCTCAGGGTCTGTTTGGTTAGGCTCTTTTCACCTGAGAGCAGCTGGGTAAGACCTGGACCCTTAGAACATCTGGACCACTCTTGTTCATTTGCAAATCCAGGGCCAAGCCTAAGCAATGAACATTTCTATTCATCAATGACAATCATGTCTAGATCATTATCTATATAGACAAGATTACCACATCTGTTACTGATTGGGCTCTAAATATGTGGTGATATATTATGTACCCTAGTAAACTTGCCTGAGGATCAGAGGACAGAGCTAGCCACCCGATTAGACATAGAGGTCAGGCAGTGGTGGCACAAACCTTTAATCCTATCACTCAGGAGGCAGAGATCTGTCTGGATCTCTGTGAGTTTAAGGCTACACTGGGCTACATGAGATTGATCCTGTATAGGAGAGAAACAGAGCCAGGCAGCAGTGGCACACACCTTTAACCCCAGCACTTGAGATCGCATGCCTTTGCTTGGGAAGCACACACGCCTTAAATCCCAGGAAGTGATGGCTGGGAAGAGAAAGGTATGTAAGGGTGAGGAGACAGGAACTCATTTTAGGCTGAGGATTTCATAGAGGTAAGAACTAGTGGCTGTCTGTTCTGCTTCTCTGATCATTCAGCTTTCACCCTGATATCTGGCTCTGGGATTTTTATTAGAAGACCATCTAAGATTGGAACAACATAAACATTCACATTTAGGCACATTACATGTTGTCTATATGCTTGTCCTAGCCTCATAATGCCTTTGAAAAAGGCTCCTCAGTTCCATTCTTGTCTCTCTGATGATGGCAGATACTCAGAATGATCAAACAATGTTCCCAGTTTTACACAGAGAAAAGTTCAGATCCTGGCTTTGAGGTTTAGCAACCCCGCAATGAATCCATGCTTGACTGCTCCACCGCCTCACCATATCCAGGCCTGGGAAGCTCAGGACATCCTGTTCTCTACACACACTCCATCTACTGAGCCTCCAAGTCCCCACAGCTTCAGCTCTTACATATCTACACACTCTGCTCCCTCATCTCCACCGTGACAGCCTACACTTCAGCTCCTTTGTTTTTAGTGTTGGTGATCTTCCCAAACCCTCCTGCCCACTCTGTTGGTGAGACATCTCTAATGTGCAAACTGAGCTGTGAACTCCTTCAGAAAAACCATCGGGGTTCTCTATAACATCAAGGGTGAAATACAAACCCTTGTGATGATCACATGGTGATGTCAGACACCATGTGATCTAGGCTCACCTCTCCTCTTCCCCAAGGCCACCTCAGCTGTAGACAGTGTGTGTCTGTGGTCCACCTCGGCTGTAGACTGTGTCTCTGTGGTCCCTCGTACACAGAGCTCTTCTTGACTGGTGCACCTGTTGCTTTTTCAGCCCACAGTTTCCTTCCTCCTTTCTTGGCCCAGCTAACTCAAACTTGTTCCATCCACTTAGCATCAGTTGTCTATCTCGTAGAAAATCTCCTCTGACTCTGAACAGTGAATCTAGCCCATGCTCCTGTCCTGGGTGTCTGCTGGGTGTTGCTCCATCATGACGTATATGCTAAGTTCTGGTCACTGTTTTCTGTATTTCTTCTTCACTAGGTAACCATCTAACTAGTATATGGATAACACGTTCATTGCCAATTTCCTCCTGCACCTCCCAGAATCTAATACAGAGTGGGCATGCCATGCCCGCTTATTGTATAAATGAGCAAAAGAAAAAAAAAAGGAACTGATGTCTGCAGTGATACTCTGGTCTTTGGAGTTTCTAGTTTGGTGTCAGACTTTCAGGAAGATGTTGGTGTTGTTCCTAAAGGAGGGGCTGGCATCACTGCCTTGTCAGCATCAGGATGCAGGCACCTGGGGCATTGGGTTTCCATGAACTCTGAGGGAAGCTATGGCTTTCTGGGTGGCTCTCATAGTCAGAGCCTGTTTAGCAGCAGACTCAATTACTTGGCCACACTTTCAAAATAGTGTATATTTTGAGGGGAAAAGAGAAGATTTGTGGAAAAGGACTTAGAAATCTTGTGGTGGTCTTAATCCATCTGAGGAGGTAGCTTCAAATGGATAGGGTTTTTTTTTTTTTTTCACTCCATCTTTAAACAATTGATTTAATAGCTTTTGTGGCCCACCCATTGAGTGCCTTTTTTTTTTTTCAGATCCTGGGTAATTCTTATTCTAGCCAGGGAAGGGGCTTTCCTTTGGAGGCAATGGGTTAACTGCCTGATTTTTGGCACAGGAGGAAGATCTTAGTGGGGAATGTGGGGTTTTGGAAACTTCCACAACATGTTGAACCATAGGAACTTCTGTTTTCTCCGTCCAACAGACTCCACTGAGGTATCAGACCAGAGTGTGTCCTACAGAATTGTTTCTGTGTGATGATCTTCAGAGGGCTGAAGATAATTAATGAATTTCCAAGACCAAAGGGTGTTGCTAAAATGTCTATTTAGAAAAGTTTAAGCACAGCCATGTCAGGTCTCTTAATTATTGGCTGGGTTTCAGTCTTTTTTCTTTTTGCTCTTTCTTTCTCTCCTTCCTAAGTTATGGAAACAAGAAGCTCCAAGGTACAGACAAAACAAAACCCACAAACATTTGCCTGGAGCACAGTGTAATGGGACTCCTGTTAGACTGAGTTACAGAATAGCAGCCTTGGCATTAATAGGTATAAATATGAGGATCGGTACAGACAGGTGCCATGGCTCATGTCTCCCATAGCTCTATGCACTGGGTACCTCATTGAATGCCTCTGAAACTTGCGTGGAAGTCATTTGGAATGATTTCTGGTGGTCAAGAAATAATTTCCAATCAACATAGATGTGTGGAAACACTTTAAAAATTGTTGAAAGTTTTTTGGGTGCTTTTTGTTCAATTCATCTGTATCCTAAATTCATTTGGCTCCTGGCTGACGCCATTCCTGTTTTTGGTTTTAATGGCTTCCCTGGGCTTCCCCCTGGTTCTCTGACTGCTGTCCTGAAAGAAGCTTTGCTGTCAGCCTGGTCTAGAGTCTCCTGGTCACTGTCATCTGCTTTGTGACTTAGACATGTTAATGTTTCCTTTCCCACTGCCCTCAGCTTCTAGACAGTTAAGAAAGAAGTCATTTGTTTCTCTTACCATTTGTTTTCATAGTTCAAAATGAACCTGAATTTTCCCCAGTAGGCTCAGTGAAAAGGTGGATGAACAGACATCCCAAAGTGGAATATGAGATGGGTGTGGTGGCTCAGTCTTGTCATCCCAGCTCTTAGGGGGCTTACGCAGGGTGATTGTCTGGAGTTCCAGGCCAGCCTGGGTTACGCAGTGACACTGGTCTCAAAAGTAAACAGAAAAAACAATAAAAACTCAACAAGCACAAAATTCAAAATTGGATTCCAGTGCAACTTGCTTCATAGCAGCAGAAGAGAAAATAAAATGATGTTTAAAGTCACTTGGGATGATGTCTGTTGCACAATCAGCTGTGAGTACATGTTGGATGTTTTTATTAATTTGAAACTGAAGTACATAATGATCAGGCCTGGGAGTTCTGAGGTCAGAGAGTCTGTGTGTAATCCCTGCCGAATCACAAACTAGTTATGGGCCTTTGGATCTGCTGCTCAGCCTCTCTGAACCTCAGTTTTCTCTCACAGGAGAAGAATGTACAAAGTGTCTGCCTCACAGAAGCAGTGTTGAGCATTAAAGGGGATAAATTATCTATAGCACAGTTACTGCAGGTCGGTGAGTGACAAGCATCACCCGCAGCCATCAGCAGTACCCTCGGCACCACCAGCATGATCTCTAACCAGTTCTATCAGCATCACAGACATCCCTAGCACTCCACAGTGATCCCGGAATGGTCAGCACAGCTCCATCAGCTCAGTGCTCCCCACTGGAAAGCTGGAGAGGGTCCATCCCCCACACACTCTTCACGCCAAGTTCTTGACGGAATGGCACCTCAGTAACAAGCACATTTTACCAATTGTGGGACTTGGACAAGTTATTTAAACTCTGCACTTCAGGTTCCTCCCCAGAGAATGCTAACAATGGGTTCTATTGTCTGTGGTTTTTACTAAAAAGGGGCTGAAAGAGTACCTATCCATACAGTTATGTCACGAAAATAATACCTTTTTTTCTAAAAGTAATAGTGTAATAGTGGAAGAAATGATAGGAGCACATATGTTCATGTACATGTGGAGGCTCAAAGTTGACACTGGGTGCCTTCCTTAATTGCTCTACACTTTGAGGCGGGTCCTCTCACAGAATCAGGGACTCTGCAGTTCAGCTCAGTCTATCCTGCCAGTCACCACGGTGATCCCATGTCTCTGCTCCCTAAGTTCTGGGTTGGCAGGTGGCTCCCACAGTTGCCTCGTTCTGGGTAACTAACCTCTGGTCCCCACAGTTTCATGGACACGTACTTTATCCACTTAGCCATCATCCCAGCCCCTTTGATATCCTTTTGTAAACATTGATGTTTTCATCATTTCCCAGGGAACAGATTCCAAATTCCGTCAGAGGGAATCTAGAAATGTAAACATCAGATCTGGAGAGATGTCTTGGCAGTTAAAAGCACATACTGCTCCTGAAGAGGACACTAATTTGTATCCCAGTGCCCATGTTGGACAGCTTAAAATAACCCATAACACCAGTTCCAGGAGGTCTGATGTTTCTGGCCAGTGCTCATGTGTGCAAACTAATGCTCATACACACATGCATGCATGGAATTAAAGTTTTAAATCTCTTTTAAAATGTAATGATCATGTCTGAATTATTCTTTAGGTAGTGTCTGGATGGAAGAAAGGTAATTCTCAGTGTCAACATCTTTTTTAAATTTACAAAATTTTAGGTCATTGGCTAAAATTCTGTTTCTTTCAAAATGTCAATAAACACAAAAGTATGCTTGAAGAAACCCATTCTGTTTCAGTGGAGTAAACCAGGAGAGAAACGTTTGTGTTTCTAGTCATGTAAAGGGGGAAAAAAAAAGATACATATATATATAGCTGAGACTATAGATTTCTGTGCTCCAAAATAAAAACTTACTCTGTGGCCGGATTGGAAGCTTTAGATCAAAAGGGCAATTTTAGAAAATTGTGGAGAGTGAATGAGGCACTCGTTTATTGAAGAAATCAATTTGCTATCTTAACCAATGGCACCAGTGCCGTCCCTGTAATCTCCGAAAATAGATAGGCACTTTGCGGTTCACCAATTCGGAGATCAGAAATGTTTCCTTACACCTGGCAGGCTCACACCCTTTCAAATAAGATTCTATCACGGGAGCCTTGTGGGTTTATGAAGCCACAAGTTTATTAGTTAGATAAAATCTCGAAGCGTTTAGAAGTTTAAAACCAGGCTGTCAAACTGTATTTCAGTTATAATGGCAATTTCCAAAGTAAATATGACACAGTGACTTCTAAGTCTCGTCACTCTGTCTCCTTGATGGTGTGTGACTTCTGCGCCGCAGCCCTTCCTGCCTGTGATTTTAAAGGCAGCTGTGCACAGTCAATGGTGGAGAGTGGAGCCTTCGCGTGGAAGCCTGATCACAACTTCTGATTTGCTCTCCATACTTCTGTGGATAAGAGGCAGGTACACATTTGAAAAGAAAAGAAAGGCAGCTTCATTATTATTATTATTAACATTATTATTAGATTACTCTCATTTTATTGAAAAAAATCTTATTCCACAGCCCAGGCTGACCTGGAGCTTACTATGTGGCCCAGGGCGGCTCTAGACTCTGCCCCTGAGTGCTAGGAGCACAGATGTGAGCCACCATATGTGGCTCAAACACAAGTTAAAATCGACAGTGCTGAGGTAAGATTGGAAAGCAATGTTGAGTGTTATGTGCAGGAGCCTATACTGGTCCTAAGAGGACATCAGATCACTAAAACTGGAGTTATAAGCAGCTGTTAGCCACCATGTGGATGGGACCCAAAGTTGAGTCTTCTGTAAGAGCAGCAAATGCTATGAACTGTTAAGCCATTTTTCTAGCCACTTAAATATACTTTTTTTTTAAAAAAAAAAATCTTTGTTCCTAGGTGTTTGTGTATATGTGTGGGCATGTACAAGTCAGTGTGCACACATGGAGTCAGGTCACAACTTCGGAGTGTCAGCGCCTCCCTTCCAATATGCAGGTCCCAGGAAGTGACCTTAGGTTGTCCAATTTGGCAACAATTACCTTTACCTGCTGAACCCTCTAAACAGCCAAAATTTTAAGTGTATTTCTTACTCTCACGAAAATGTCCTAAATGTTCTAGAATTCCGTACTCCAAGATCTGAATAAAACTGCTTTTCTCTTTTAACTTCTGAATCTTTGGGAACATAAGCTAATCTGTTGTTGGAGACAGGGTTTCTCTGCGAATCCCTGGCTGCCCTAGAACTTGCTTTGTAGACCAGGCTGGCCTCGAACCAGAAGCTAATCTTAAATAAACAATCTGGCATCAGCAGCAATTCTGGGAAAGCAAATTTTGGAGTGTTCATTGGGTCTAGGTTGTCTATGAAATTTTCAGATGAGGAATTCATTTTCCTCGATGCTCTGGGCAGAGGTAGGGAGACAGAACATTCAGCCACGCTTATGTCTGCTGTATTTACCAAGATGTAAATGTGTTATTTAGCTACTCTTATTTTCAAGTTTATATACTTTATTATTTTTATGTTTTTGTCCACACACATGGTGGAAGTGTGAGCTCAGAGGATCAATTATGTGTGTGTTTGTGTGGGGGAGGGAGGGGTCTTTTTTTCTTCTACCAGGTATGTTCCAGGGATCGAACTCAGGTAGTTAGGCTTGGCCATAGGTGCCTTTAGCCACTGAGGCAGCTCATGGGCTCCTGGTAGATAAATTAAATTCACAAATGGTCTCTCTAGAAGATCTAGTAGCAGCAACTCCCCCCAGTGCTGATGTTCGCAGCCTGAACTTTTCAGAGTATTTCCAGAGTTCCTCCACATGTCTCTTTCCTTCTTCTGGTAGCCAGAGGTAAGAGAAGCTCTGTGTTATAGTTGAGGCCGAAGACAGGTAAATGATACAACGCCCAAACAGATAAATTATATAGCCCACGGACAGGTAAAATGTAGCCCATAGCACTATCCACAGCACTCACTGAGCCAAGATTTGAACTCCAAGACCAGAGCAGATACCATGGTATTAAACAACAGCTTAATTTCCTGAGGATTATAAACCTGAAGATTCTGTTATGCATGGAGGGGCAATAACTCCAAGAGCAATGGGTTTTGACTTTACTTGGCACACATCACCACCACTGTTTGGTGAAGGTCAGATGTGTGTGTGTGTGTGTGTGTGTGTGTGTGTGTGTGTGTGCTCACACGGACACTATGTACACTTGGAGGCCAGAAGAGGATGTTAGCCACCTCCTCTGTCACTCTCCATCTATTTCTCTGAGGTCTCTCACTGAACTTGCAGCTAAGCTAGCCCATCCATACTCCTGTCTCCCCCAGCCCCATGTACACACAGTGTTGGGGTTACAGGAGCACACAGATATACCGGCTTTTTATGTGGGTACTGGGGATTTGAACTTGGGTCTTCATGCTTGCACAGCAAGTGCTCTCACCTGCTGAGCCATTGCCTCAGCAACTCTCCCCCACTCCCCGACTAAGAGATCCATGGTTTCTTACTGTCCTGGAACTTACAGAGCAGGTTGTTGGGGCTGGTTAGTGAGTGCAGGGATCCACCTAGCTGCCTTCCCAGTGCTGGGGCTACAACATGCACGGTCATAACTCTGCTTTTTTTTTTTATGGGGTTCTGGGAATCTAACTCTTGTCCTCTTGTTTGTAAAACCAGCAGCCAATGACTGAGCTGTTCCCCAGCCCCGGGATGGGTCATATCATTACAACGTTTTGAGGCCCAAACCGATGCAAATTGGTGCTGCCTAAATGCAGACAGCAGTTTGTGGCATAGCTTTGGACAAGCGTGGCTGCTAGTGCAATGCTTGCTGGGCTTCTCACTGCTCCAGGAGGAAGACTTCTTCCCCAGATGTGAGTTGACTCATGTGTATTACTCAGGGTTTTATATCCATCCATGAAAACTCATATCACACTAAACTGTTCTCTTCCCAGGTCTCTTGTGTAAGACAGACATGGACTGGTATGTGTCATATCTTATATTGTGGGTTCTATCTTTCCATATTGACAGCTTTCATTAAATGAGTATATTTAATGAAAAAACCCTATGGACTATTTTTATGACTTAAAGGATCAGTTTGGAGTATGTCAGCCATGTAAACAGTTATTCTTTAAAAAAATGATGTTTTTCTCTTCTCTCTATAACTGTCTGGACACTTAGTAGAGAGACCAATAGTAAGAGCCCAAGTTTGGACTGGCTGTGTCCTACCGGGACGATGAGGGGACTCCTAGAATTTGTGCGGAGGAAACTACCCCAGAAGAACATTCAGCACAGTGCTGCTGTCTCACTTTTGGCAGCATACCCTCATACCTTGGATGCCCTTGGCCTGTAACACGCCTCACAGAGACGTGGCGCCATGTCTGAGGCAGCACTGGAGACAAGAACTCACACTTGTCAGTTGTAACATTAGATGGACTATCCTCGGGGAGCAAGGTGTTTTTACAGGGACCAGGTTTGTGATCTGAATACGTCCAAGTAAAAGCAATTCTGAGAAGGCCACAGTTCAAATGCTGCCTGCTTAGGGGGTCTGTCCTACAGTTGCCCACTTGTTGGGTTCACAGTCGAAGAGGATGACCATCTCTGCGGTTGGCTAGCGGTCAGATTCACCGTGTCATTCTGCTGAGGGGCAGGCAGAAACCCCCTTTGTTACTTGTATGTAAGCTTTTGGGAGGCTACAGAATGTGGTGACAGATACCAGTGTATTCCATTGGACATGCTTTCTGCAGAGATGGCATTTAGTTGCCATGGAGATGACCTGGGTGGTAAGAGGACCGGCCTTTGGGTTGGACCTCAGATTTTCCTTTTCATTTCCATTTAATTTAATTTGACTGCAAAATGTCACTTCCGTTGCATTGATTAAGCTTCGTTGATGCCACTAGCACTGTCAAAAAGGTGACAGGGCAGGCCAGCTGGTGTCATTTCATACCGTCACCCTTCTCGATATCAATACAGATAGGCTTTGAGATGAGACACTCCTTTGCCACAATGTCCCTGACACATGCTTCTCTTGCTCACTGCATGAAATACAGGAGCTGGAATTCTCTTAGGCACCAGCCTCTCTCTTTCTCTCTTTCCACTCATTCTTTGCTTTGGTTCTGTGATTGTGTAAGGTGTGATACATAATGTTTGGAAACTAGAAATTAGTACATCTTCAAATGTTGCCTTTAAATTTTTTCCTCAGCAGTTGGCTATGTTTTTGAAAACAAAAAACAAAAAAGCCCATCTTTTATGGTTCAGATAAATGAGACATTTTAAGGTGCATTTGGCATTCAAATATGAAGCCATAATTCTTGACCTGTGGACTGGAGGAGCCACCCTTGAGTGTTCATTTGAGCTGCCTTGGAAGTAAACCAATGCTGTAGGCAAAGGCTTTCTGTGGCAGCCTTATCAACTGATTTCTTTACCCCTTCCTTGGCTTTTTATGTTTCTCAGAACCCAGAACTAACCTCTGGCCTGAAATGTCATCCACTTTTTCTATTAACTGAAAACCAATTATAAAATCTAGAATGATGTCTTAGGTGCCCAGCATTTATCTAAACCAGAAAGCTAGAGGATTCCTGAACAAAGAAACTTCCTGGGAATAGAACTTCTATGGAGACTATCAACAAAGAGACAATTTGCTAGGAGGATGTCTAGACTTTGCCCATTCAAGTGACTATAATTCAATATGGAGGTAAAGGTTTCGCTCTGGAGTGTGCAGGCATGATCTCATTAAGGCCTCTGGGAATGTACTGCTATTTGGGAAGATCCTTTAGTCATTTGATGAACAGCACATGGGAAAAGGAACCTGGGAATGTATGGCTAGAAAAACAAGTCACCACAGATACACCAGTGTATTGAGGTAAAACTCTTAAAACAGCATTGCCACTTCCTGTTGGACTGGGAAGAAGAAGAGAAGAAAGGGACAATTGCTAGTTGGATGTTGGGTTTGTGGCTTGTGGGCTTTGCTTCTTGGGAACTGATACCAGCATTCTATGGTCTCTATTAATTGTTCATATTATTATAATGTGTGTAGGAATATTGCACATGTTCCTGTGGGGGTGCATGTATGTATACAGATGCCCATGCATGTGTGCATGTGTGCTAAGGTCAGAAGTCAACCTGATGTGTCATACTCAGGGGCTGTCCACCTTGTTTTTATTGACATAAGGTCTCTCAATGGCCTGGCTAGGCTGACTGGCCAGTGTACCCCAGGAACCATCTGTTTCTGTCCTCCTAGCACTGGGATCACAAGTGCACACTGCCATGCCATGCTAGATCACAAGTGCATACTACCATGTCATACACAATCACAAGTATACACTACCATGCCCTGCTAAATCACAAGTACACACAGCCATGCCTGCTGGATCACAAGTGCACACTTTAGGATCACACATGTACACTGTCATGCTCCGCTTTTGATGTGGGTTCTGAGGATTGATCCTCATGCTTGTGGCCATCCTTTTGACTGAGTTCTCTCTTATCCTGTTCATGTTATAATGGCTGGAATCTAAAACGGTGTGCATTGGGAGATCATTTTACTTAAAGAAACAAGTTTTGCTAAGTTAGAATGTTCTAGAATTCCAATGAATAATACAGTGAAAGTCATAGCCTGACTCCATGCAGTTTTCTCTAAATAATTAGACTAGTGTTACCCAATCTGTAATATGCATGAGGATCTTGTACAAATCTTAAATTCAAGTCTGAGTCACAGGGCCCAGGGCAGGGTTGGAAATGGTAGATTTTTTTAAATTTAAAAATGTATTTCTTTTTAGTTATGTATATCTGTGTGTCTGTGTGTATCTGCCTGTGAGTGCAGTGCCCATGGAAGCCAGAAGAGGGTATCAGATGCTCAGGAGATAAGAGTTACAGGCAGCTGTGAACTTCCCAATGTGAATGTTGGGAACTAAACTCAAGTCCTCTGCAAGAACAATTCATTTTCTTTAGCACCGAACCGTCTCTCTAGCTCCAATTCTGGGTTTCTAGAAAGTCACCAGTCAGGGCTGATGCTAGCAGTTCCCTGATCCCATTGTGTTAAGTGAAGGCACAGAACACAGTGTGGTTAAGTTTAACTGCCAACTTGACACATTCTAGAATCATCAGGTACTCAGCCTCAGTGTGGGCAGCACCATTCTCTGGGGTGGGTCCAGGACTTTACAGGAGAGGAGAAAGTGAGGCGGGCATGAGCACGTGTGCTCTCTCTCTGCTCTTGTCTGTGGGTGTGGCGCTTCAGGTCAGGTTCCCTGACATGATGGACGATAACCTTAAGCTGAAATGGATACTTTGGTCTCTTAGTTGCTTTTGTTAGGCTATTTTATAACAGTGACAGTAATCAAAACTGGGACAGGTTCTTTTCTAAAATTGCAACTGAATGATATTAGTTGTGCGTATTAGTGGATCTCACCGTGACGTTTCCTTACAGCACATGCCTTGTGTTGACTCTATCCACCCACACCTCTCACCCTTTCCTTGCACCCTGCTTTCCCAGTAGTGCAGGCAGACTATCTTGCTACAAGCTGGAGTCCATCTGAAATGTCCCTTAAAGATCCGTGTGTCGGTGCTGAGGCCCCAGCGGGTGCTGCTGTTGGAAAGCAGTGGAGCCTTGTGGAGGTGGATCCTCCAGGAAGCCCCTCACCGGGGCTTTCCCTTGGAGGAGGCAGCAGGACACCAGCCCCACCTCTCCATGTGTCCCAGCTGTCAGGAGGCAAGCAACTTGACCCCACTCCTCCATGTGTTCCCCACCATGATGTCCCACCTTGTGGGAAGTCCAGAAGCAGTGAGGTCAACAAACCATGGATGAAATCTCCGAAACCATGAGTCTGGAGCCTCAGGAAATCTTCCCCCTCTGCGTGGATTTACCTCAGGCATTTACTGCAGCGACTAGTAAACCTGGGAAGGTTACAAGCCCATGTGTGTGGGCCATCCTACCATGGAGAATGAGACATAGGTAGAAAGGCTTCCTGAAGGCTCTCTAAGGCATCTACACGCTCTGCTCATGCTGCGCTTGCACACGCTTCTGCGCACGTGCACGCACACAGTCAAGGCTATTATAGGTAGCTGAGGTAAAATGAGAGGAAAATCATTAAAGCTGTCTTCCCAATTCATTGTAGCACTTCCCACTTTCTTCCCATAACTAAACTTTCATAAATACTGTTGCAAGACGGAATACTGACGCCCGAGTAAACCTGGGTTGCAAATGCCTAGTTGGTCCTCATCTGCATATTTGGTTCAGTGTCATCTCCAAAAGTTCCAGAAAGATTGTTAAAATAAGACCCCCAAGTAGAGAGTTGAAGATGTCATTGACACATTCTCACCGATGCTGCGTGGGTGGTGTGGTTTATTTTCTTCCTTTGCACTGATCAACCTGTCGTGTGCAGAAGACAACTTCAGTGGCCACTCATTAGGCACCATGCACTTTGGTGTTTGAGATGGGGGCTCTCATCAGCCTGCTATTTGCCAGCTAGTCTTGGTGAGCTGGCCCAGGGCCTCTGGCACTGTGTTTCTACCATCCCAGTGCTGGTGTGGCAAGCTCACACCACTAGAGTCAGCCTTTTTCACCCAGGTTCTGAGGCTCGAACTCGGGGCGTCATGCTTGCAAGGCAAGCACTGTGTCGATGAAGCCGTCTCTTCAGCTCAGACCCACCATTGTTTAAGTCTAATATAAAATAAGACCAGCTGATGGGCCTCGAGGTGTCACACGGGAGTAGAAACAATGAGACACTTTTTCTGTGTATTTGTGAAGAATTGGAGGGAAAGGCCTGCCTGGTGTGGCCCTTAGGGCAACAGTTTGCTTGTTTTCACATTTTTATTGTTTTCTTTAAGTTTATTTATTTTAAAGGTTCTCACATATTTTTCAGTTCTTTTATTTATGGAATCCAGAAGCCGCCTTGTTATAACTAAAGTGTAACATCAGTACTCAAAAAACTACAAATGCCAGGATTTGCCCCAGAGAGAATAAGCCAGAGGCTTACAAACACAGTCCCATGAGCCTGAAAATGTTGTGTCTATATACCCAAATGAGAAGAGTTAATCTTTTAAAAAATGACTCAGATTAACTGAAATGTCACAGTCTGGCATTGATGAAAGCAGGGTCCACGGTAATAAACTCACACTGAACTCTCACTCCCATGGAGAGGTTTCCTGTGACCTGCAGATACCTAAGAAACAAACCAGCCCCCAAGTATGTTTTACAAGTTTAGTCACAGAAATTAATTTTCAGGTTAGGGTAAAAAAAGATCCAGCATTGACATAATTAGATTTTCCTTTGAGCTGTTGTGCTTAGGAGTCTTAGTCACACCTCTGCTTCTCCATTAAGGGGACAACATTCATATGCCGTTATCGAATGCAGTGATTTGTGCTATAAAATGTAGTGCTGAGAACTCTATTGAGAAGTGTTGCTGTATATAAGAGCGAGCTTTAATAGTGTTATATTTCAGTCTATAAATAACGCCTACTTCCTATCTGACATTAAAACAATGGATGGCAGTTGGCAGAAAGCAAACTACCAAATGATTTCTTAAGTGCCTAGTTAAGGGATGTCACCATAAATTTTTTTTTTTCACCAGCCAAGGAGCTTTTAGGATGCATTCAAAATCCTTTAAAAAAAAATGTGTCTTCATCCTGTGAAATCATACATGCTGATCACATCCCCCAAACTGTAGCATTGCTGATTTTTATTTAGATCAGGCGAGTTAACAGGTGTCTTGTGTTGTGTGGTTATATTTAATGAGTGAGAATCGGGAAAGGAAATGACAGCAGAGCTGTCACGTGTGCACACGTGAGCAGACAGGGCAGAGGGCCAGGGAAGGTACCCACCGGAGGGTTCTAGTCAGCACCCCCACGGCTGAATACAACCTCAGCTCCTTCATTGTTCCATGAGAAGGCTCTTGTCTTCACTGGCTTGCTGCGAAGTAAATCACATGAAGGGATCTGGCCTGGTACCAATTTAAAAAAAAAAATATTTTCCACCTGTTAAATTTGGATCTGGAATTTCTAACCAAAGAGCTGTGGTTGAAGGTGTGGCCATTGGGAAGTGTCAGGGCCTTTGAGAACCATAGCCTATGCTGGGTGTCGTGGTACATGCATGCCTCAAAAGCAACACTCAGGAAGTATAGGCAAGATCAGGAGCTAGAGGCCAGCCTCTGCTACATCATGGGCTTGAGGCAAGTCTGGGATACATCGAACCTTGTCTCAAAATAATATCGCCCAAATTAAAAAAAAAAAAAAAAAAAAAAAAAAAAAAACCTGTAAAATTCAACACTCCCCCACCCGCCCCAAACAGTAACAGCAACAACACAAAGGAAAGCAACAACAACCAAAAAATAAAAGAGAAAAAAATGAAATGGAGGAAGCTAGTTCACTGGGGATGTGTACTCTGTGTCCTTGAAGGGGACCCTAGGGCCCTGGCTCTCTGCTTCTTGTCTGTCATAGGGATAGCTGTGCCTGTGTGTGTGCATGTGAGCATTCATAGTGTGTGTGTGTGTGTGTGTGTATACCTTCTAGCATCTTGGGGTCACAGGCTCAGCAGAGTCCCTGTTTTAAGTACGTGATATCATTTTTAGAGATGTCTTAGGTGAAATGTCAAACCTCAGAATCTTTGTGTATTTGGGGGTATGTTATTTTGAACATGGCTGTGTGGCTGCTTTTTTATGAAGTGAAATTAGACAAAAGTCTCTGATGTGAAATCTTTAAATCTGTGTTTAAATAAGTTTTGCATGACAGCCTTTTTGTACTGCTTCCCCTCCTCCTTCCTTCCTGTTTCTCTCTCTCTCCTTTCCCCCTCTTCACTCTGGGGTTTTCTGTGAATGCACAGGCTGGCCTTGAAATTGCTCTGGAGTTCAGGATGACCTGGAACCCATGCTCTTCCTGCTGCACCCTCCTGAGTACAGGTTTAGGGACAAGGACCAGAGATCTCTTCCACAGGCATCTCTTGTATGTACCATCAAGAACAACTTTGGTTGGCTTTTGGAGTCTCATTTGTAGCTATGACTGAGATATAATACATACATACATAAATATATATATACACACATATATATGGCACACACATACATATATATATATATACATATATATTAGAGCAATATATAATATATTACACACACACATTTAGAAAGTGCTAATAGCTACATTGCCACTGGGAATGCAAAACCTTGAAGAAAATATTCCACCCAGGTTTCAGTTCCAGGTGAACTGGTCCAGTGAGTCCAATGGAATCAGTGTTGTTGGCTCAAGTCTTCTAAACAGGTCACCTGTCAAGGCTATGATGTGCTATGGATGAGTCCTCTGGGTTGCGACTGGAAGTGTGGATATTTCATGTTTGTTGGGCTAAATGGATGAGAATCTCAATGAGAAAAAGCTGACTTTCTCCAACACCTGAACATGTTCAGTGCATTCTAATGCCAATCCCTTCCTTGATGTGGTCATATGCCCAGCCCTAAACAAGTGGAACACATCTATATCCTAGTGGTTGTCTTAAAAATAGAATGTTAAGCAACCTATAGTCTTTCTTTTTTCAGGGAAAGGAGAGAGAGAGAGAGAGAGAGAGAGAGAGAGAGAGAGAGAGAGAGAGGTGTGACTTTGCAGAGTGATAATAGAGGTCTTGTCATATTGAAGGCTGCAGACTTTCAACCTGTGCCATGGAAAATATTATCAAAAGAGTAGTTCAAATAAAAACATAGTTATGATATCATTATGTTGAAAAGAAAATTCCAAACATATAATTTTGTTCATTAGAAATAATTAAAAATCCAGAATAACAGTACACTTGAGAGAATATTTTTAATCAAGAGAGCTTTAGCTTAAATCTGTTGCTACTAAAGATGAATGTTCATTGGGAATTCTTTTATTTTTAAGTGTGTGTGTGTGTGTGTGTGTGTGTGTGTGTGTGTGTGTGTGTGTAGTACCCACAAAGGCCAGAAGAGGGAGTCAGATCCCCCCCAAGCTAGAGTCACAGTTGGATGTGAACCATATAACATGGGTGCTCTGAGCTGAACTTGAGCCCTCTGGAAGGATAGTACATGCTCCTAACTGCTCTGCTATCTCTCCATCCATAGTGTGAATTCTTAAAAGGAAAGTTAGAGCCATCTGTGGGTTGCTGTTTGATGGAATATGAGATTCTTCTATAAAATACTGCAGCCTGCCACAGGCTTGTATGTGTGGGGCAGGGACCTCAGTGAACAGTGAGGGGTAAGTGCAAGTTTAGAAAAAAGCAAACAGAAAATTCACACAGTGTTTCATGGGAGAGGTACATATGCTTGATTATTTTGTTGTTTTATGAACTCAGGGTTGAACCTGATTTATTTATTACCTGCAAGTCATTGGCTTGAGTGAGAAGGCTCACTGTGAAAACAGTGCTAGGTAGACTTTTAGAATTTTTTACCTTGTTTAAAACTCATGGCAATTTTGATTCTCTCCTCATTGGATTTCCTAAACTCCAGTCATCAGAGCACAATTTTCCAATAGTTCAAGTTTATGCACCGAATGCCTAAGCAGGTGCATTTTGGGCACACACACACACACACACACACACACACACACACACACACACAAAAGGATTCTGGGCCCAATTAATCAAACATGGGGTGAATGAGGGAACAAAGAGTGTAACTGGAGAGAAGGTCATCGTGTTCTTAGTAGTGCTAGCAGACTGGGCCACAGACGAAGACATGAATTTGATGGCCCCGTGGTTTCATTTGGAGAAACATAGTACCTTGGCAACACTCTTTTCTCTTAAACATCTTTCTCATTCTGGAAAATGGAAACACACACCCTGCAGAAAAGCAAAGGTGACTTGTCATGCTGTATGTGGACAATGCAGAGGTTGGGGGTGGGGTGGGGTGGTACCTGATGCCACTCTGTGACAGTGAGCCCTGGTCTGCAGGTAGATGTGGCAGGTGGTTGGTTCTTGTTTGCCTTCTAAGCTGCTGTGGGCTGCTTCCTGTTCACTGGCTGTCATATCCATTAGGCCCCAAACTGGTTGTGTTTCCCAGCTCCTTGAATGCCTGCACTTGAGATCACATGTGCAGGAGAAAACCTTCAGGCCCTTATTTTGCACAGAACAAGAAGCCAGGAGTGTCTGAACATGCTTATTATAGAGAGATTATGAGACCTAGAACCGGAGAGGCTTTCCTGAGTGGGACCTGGTCTGCAAGGTGTTACCAAGTATAATTTAAAGAATTGAAAAATAAATAGAACAGAGTAATGCCTGGCTTGGGTATTTTGCCTAATATATGATTAACTTATAAGCCCACAGCTTAATGCCACTCCGAGCAGATTGCTTTCATGTGTAGTGCAGAACCACTTAACCATGCGTTTTTTCTTAAGTTCTTAAGAAATCAGCCAGGGTGGTTTCGAGGGGGTGTGCGTGATTGCTTATTTCAGATTGCAGTGACCTTTTATTTTTTTAAAGAAAAAAATTTCAGCCCTTTGCTTTGCTGAGATACCTACCAGGCAGTTATGGTTACCTAATTATTTCAACCACAGTTTCCTGAAAGATGACTGTCCAGCAGTAGCTCTAACCACAAGTGTAGAGAACTAATTTCCATTCTTTTGTGGCTTTTTGTGTGTTAGGGCCACTCTTTTCCTTGGGGGAAGGTTAAAGTACATCTAGAATAAATATTTTAAACATAGAAAAAGATGGTACCTTCAAATACAAAGGGAAATAAATTTAACCTTCTTTCGAAACAAGCCTGAGTAGAACTCTAAGTTTTTAAGAGTCTCTATTTAATTACTTTGCACTGAAGCCAGCTGGTCTCCTAGCTTTCATGACCTTATATTCCCTGAATGTTCTCATAAATCAAAGGAAGAATATGCTAGATTCTAACATTAGTCCTGGGGAAAATTCCGGATCTGAAAACAAAGAGAGAAAGGTAGAATCAAGGCTGCCTTGGGAATTTTGAGGTCCTCGGTAAGGTTAATTGGGAGGGCATGGATTCCTTTATCCTCAGATTTTTCTTTTTCTCTCTCTTTTTTCCCCAAAAGCATTTCTGCCCTCTAACCCACCAATTTCTCTTGCAGCTTGAGTCTTCACACTTGAACATTGAACCTGAAGATAGAAAAAAAAAAATGATAGAAAAAAATATTCTGGCAGGCGGGGGATGGCCTTGATGAGCTCTTAAAATTCTTTTCAGTGCTTTTATTTTAAATTCTGATGATTTCAGAAAAACTCAAAGGTGAAGTGGCCACCCCGTGAAGGTCCTCATTTGAGTCCCTTCAACGTAAGACTGTCTTCTGCGCCGCCCCCAGGAGTTGCCCTAAGTGGCCAGCCCCAAAAGGCGTCTCCATGCCCTGACCCCCTGCTCCCCAGCACCTGCGCTATCTTGGCAATGAATTGGCAGGTGGGGGCATGTGTTAGATTGGGGGATTTTCCCAGATACATTTTTAACCTTTATATCTTTAATTTTTAAATGTAGAAATCATTGTTTGCTGAACTACTCTTCCTAAAAGATTGTGCTGTCTAGGCATGGTGTGTGGTGGAGTGAGTCCTGCTGGAAGAGAATTGAAGGGAGTCAGAATCCTCTTTGTTGGGCAGTTCAGGGAGCAGGAGTTGAAGGTCCCTGTCTAAGGAGGTGCAAGCTTGTAAGTCTTCAGTGGTCAAGGCCAGCTGACAGCATGAATTCCTATACTGTGTCCGGCTGTAGGGGTAGTGTGGTCCTTTAGTGTGTCAGCTGTAGGGGTAGTGTGGTCCTATACTGTGTCCAGCTGTAGGGGTGATGTGGTCCTTTCCTGTGTCCAGCTGTAGGGGTGATGTGGTCCTTTCCTGTGTCCAGCTGAAGGGGTGATGTGGTCCTTTCCTGTGTCCAGCTGAAGGGGTGATGTGGTCCTTTAGTGTGTCAGCTGTAGGGGTGATGTGGTCCTTTCCTGTGTCCAGCTGAAGGGGTGATGTGGTCCTTTCCTGTGTCCAGCTGAAGGGGTGATGTGGTCCTTTCCTGTGTCCAGCTGAAGGGATGATGTGGTCCTTTCTTGTGGACACATATTCAGGCCACATTCTGCCCAAAGCATTCAGTTTGCAGGATAACATCTCCAGTAATTTTTGAGATTCATAAGGGTGCTCCTGAGATTGCTGATGTCACTGGACTCCAACAATAGAAATCTGTACTCTTCCCAGGGCACCTGTCTTTGCCAGCGTGGCTACAAGGTCCCTGGCACCATGCCATTCTTACTCCCTGTCTTAATCCTGTGAAGTCATGATATTTAGCTCTGCTTCAAACATGGGGAAGTGGAGACAGATATGTTACCTCACAGACAGTTAACAATGTGTGACCTTGTGGGCACACCATGGCGGTCACACCTCCTCCACCTCCTCTTCCACCTCCTCCTCCCAGGGACAAAAGATAACCAACCACTGGGGCCCTACTTCTCTGGCTGCTAATCAGAGTTTCTGCCCCACTCCTTGCCCCTAGAAGCTGTACCTGAAGAGAGCGCTCCAGCCCAAATGCCCTCTAATGTGGCTAACACCTAATAAGGTCACTGAAGTTTTTGTGCTCAAGTAATAGGGACAAAGTAAGATGAAGTTACTCAACCTTCAACTGTGTCTGCTTTTCACCTTTTCAGACTGTGATACTATAGATATATTGTAGATCTCCAAGCAGTGGCTACATTTCACCGAGTTCCCCAAGTGAATGTGAATTTTACATATTTTCTCTGGTTCCAGTGATGGGGGGTGACAAACTCGGGGAACCTTCTCCGTGATGCATGGTGTCACCCAAGAGGAGGTTTCATTAAACAGCAGCGTGTTGTGGGTTCACAGAAAATCCGCAGTAATTATCCTGCCCCAGGGTGTGTCGAGAGTGAGCAGCTGGGGTTGGGCCTCCAAACCTGGATATGTTTTCACTAGGATGACTTCGCACAGATGGCACTGGGGTAGAGGACACTTCTGGGGAAGCCGCTCTCGTCAGAGGGATGGCACACAGACCAGGGGTGTGCCAGGGCCAGTGTCGGGAACACAAAAGAGGGCTGAGAGATGGGTGTGATTTGGTGCAAAGGGTGCATTAGCTCACTGTTAATTGCACTTTAGAGTATTTTCCAGAGTTCATCAAAATGTCTCAAAGAGCACTGTAAGTTTCAGAAGAGACGACACAATGCTACTGTCCCTTATGTTCCAATAATGAACTTGTTGGGCGAATTTGCTGACCTCCCCTGCGGTGCCAGGCCTGCTGTTGGTGCCTGTGGGTTCAGGTGCCTCCTGTAAGCTGTGTAAGATTCCTGTTTCTAGAAAAGTCACAGAGGAAAGCAGCACAAATGTAAACAAGGCCTCGAGGAGGAGGAAATGTCAGTTAGCAGTAAGTATGGTGCTGAGAGTCCAAACAGGCCGATGTGACGATGTGACAGAGAGAGGCTTAATGGCCGTTTTAAAATAACAAGCAGGCGCCAGACACGGGAAGATCACGGAGAAAACATATCAGGCAGAAGGACCAGCTGGTGCAGCATCCCTGAGGGAGGAGCCAACGCCAGGCTGTGGCAGGACCCGGGAACCTGGCTGTGCCTGGAGTCCTGGAGAACCAAGCCTTGAGGAGGCTTCAGAGAGACCTGTCAAGGAGTGGAAATGGAGTTCTTTCCTAAGTGTGATGGTCAGCTATTGGAGGTTTGCAAGAAAGGGCCTGGCCATGTTCCTGTGCGTGTGTTCACACCCCTCGCTATGAGGAAGTAGTGGAAGCGGAAGTCATCGAGTGGCTGCAGTGAGTTGAAAATCCTCCTTTGGGTGAAGGCAGAGGGTATGATGGAGACAAATGGACAATTAATTAATTATAAGCCGTGATAATGAAGTGGATATGAGGGGACTTCTGGGAAGGAAATTAGGGCCTTTGGGGTGTTAGTTGCTGAATGGAGGAAGATTGGCAGAGCTGGGGTCTGGAAGGAGTGTTGGAAGCAAAGCTACTTTTTCCTCCCCCCTTCTCCTCTTCCTCCTTCTCTTCACCCTCTTCTCTCTCTTCCTCCTCCTCTTCTCTCTCCTCTTCCCCTTCCTCCTCCTCCTCTTGGTCTTTGTTTCTGCACAGGAAAAACTTCACTCCTGATCCAAAGGTTCTCTTGGAAGAGCAGGACAGCGAGCAGAAGCACATTAGGTTTCTGCTCTCACTCAGGGGTGGCTGTTTCTCTTCTTAGCTGGCTGCGGTCCAGGTCCCATGGACCTCACCTCCTTAGTTAACTGGCTAGTCTTAAAAGAATTGGTGCACAGGGAGCAGAGGTCACTGCTCCAAAGGGGGAAAGAGTCCCTGGGCCATCAGTGGAATGCAGCAGGGACCAGTGGGTAAACAGAGGTCTTCCCAGGTGGGGGAATTCAAATATTTGCATGAAAGTCTTACAAGGTGAGAGAGATAAAAAGATTTGAATTCCTTGCCCTAAACACAAGTTTTACAGCATTTGATAGAAAAGACTCATGTTTGGTATTTCTTAGAAATCCTTCCTCTTGTTTTTAACCATTCTTGTCTCCAAACTCATCAATGATACTGGATATCTTCCTCTGTCCTATCTCAGAATAAGAAACTCTTTTGGGGAGAGGGAGTACTGGTTTAGTAACAGTTGACTCAATAAACCCAAGTTAGGCCCCTGTTAGAAGGAATAACCATTACATCTACTTCTCTAGCATGTTTAAGGTGAGCCCACCTTCCTGGGGTGACCCCTTGACCAGGAGACTGACCTGACTCCATTGGATGTTAGGTCTGTTCCCAAGCCAGAGAATCTATCCTCCTGAGTAGGAGGGGTTTCTCGTAGCAGACCTTCCCTGCTACTGTAACAGTCCACCTCCTAAAGAGTTAACCCTAGAATCACTAGGAGCCATCTCAGATGCCAGAGCTCCCCAAATACTTCCTGCATCTTCGGCTTCTGGAGAGGACGAATCTGCCAAGAGTTCAAGGACATTCCTGGCCTTTAGTCAAGAAGGACACTGCTCACTTTTCTTTGGGGCCTTTCATCCTATTCTTTCCAGCTGATATCTATCCTGTTCTTCTCATCCCTCCTCCCTCCGAAGAGGAAATCTACTGCATCATGGGATTGTGGCAATGACTGGTCAGCTGATTTGGGGTGTCAGATGTGGCAGTTTGGGGTACCCCTACAGAGGTACTATCTAAAAGGTCCCAACTGTTAGATGTAGGGAGGAAAGAACATCCTTGACTGGTTTCTGGAAGGAGTTGTGAGGGAGGAATTAAGTCAAACATCATTAGCTTTACAAGTCCTAGGCAGAGAACCACAAGTTGAAACATTGGATATTTTAAAATGCCCAAATCAAGTCTGTTAGACACTTCGGATGGACTCACAAGGGCCTTTGGGAGCTTTAAGACAAACAAACAAAAAACCCAAAAAATGTCGAGTAGGAAATGACATTCAATGGATACTCAAAGCTGTGGGACAGTGGTTTCAAAGATGACTGAATCTGCATAGAGTATCTCATGTTACTAATTAATAAACCAAGAAGGCCCAACCTGCCCTTAAAATACGTATCAAAAGGTTAAATAAATAAATAAAAGTTTGTGAATAATTTGTAAGTGACCGCAGTAGAGAACTATCATTGTACAGGAGGGACTTGGGACATTGCTAGCTTTATCTTGTCATTAAGTGCTGTGGAGAAACAGAAAACTTCAAGTTTTATGTCAGGAAAAATGTCCTGTGCTTTGACATTGGTATGGGTAGGTCCTTGCTGACTTCTGTAGCAGATGGTATCAGGTTTATATCACATCCTTCTTTTCATGAATAATTTTCCAACTATAGTTTTCTTTGTTTGAGTGTGGGGGGGAGAGGGACATATGTACCTCTGTATGCATGTGTATAGAGCTTCGAGGTTGACGTCACATGTCATTACTCACTAGCCATCTGTCTTGTATTTTGACTTGGAGCTCATTCACCAAATAGGCTAGACTGGCTAGCTAGGGAGTCCCAGGGCTCTTCCTTCCTATCTCCACCTTCTGGAACACTAGGAATATATGTGCAGGCCATCTTTGCCTGGTGTTCTTTATGTGGGCTCTGGGCACTGAACTCAGCTCCTCATGCATTCACGGTCACTACGTTAGAACTGAGCAATTTCCCCAGCTGTGAACTGAAGTTCAGGAAACAATTGCAAATTACACTTCTTATAATAACCCTGTTTTCAGATGGTTATTGAATCATGTGTACCTACAACTTTTGTGAGGTTGTCACAGCACGTTTCTTTAAGTCCGCTGTCAGTCTGGTCACCTGTATTTTCAGAGCGAGTGGAAATACCAAGTGTCTGTCATTGGCATTTCTTTCTCATAGTCCTGTGGACATGCTCCATTAGACTGAATGGGGCTTTCATGGCTTCTCATTCCTAGGTGACATGTGTCTGTTGGTGGAAAACAATCTGAAACACTTATGCATTTTTCCAACTATAAACTGCTGCAGGATGTCTTTCTGTGTGCTGTGAATACGTGTGGCTCCCATTGGATAATAAATAAAGCTGCTTTGGCCTATAGCAATAAAGCTTACAGCCAAGCAGGAAATCCAAGCAGAGATGCAGAGGGAAGAAGGGTGAAGTTGAGAGAGAGAGACGCCAGCTGCTGTCCAAGGAGCAGCAAGATGCCAGCAGACTGGTAACGCTGGCCACGTGACAACCTACAGATCAGTAGGAATGGGTCAATTTAAGATGAAAGAGCTAGCTAGCAAGAAGCTGAAGCCATAGGCCATACAGTTTGTAATGAATATAAGCCTCTGAGGGATTATTTTACAAGTGACTGCAGGACCACGGGTGGGAGAGATTTGTCTGGACCTCAGGGCTGGGTGGGACTGGAGAAACTTCTGGCTATAATAAACTGTGAATTTTATAATAGTTTTAGATTGATAGAAAAGTTGCAAGGACAGGAGAGGAATTTCCTTGAACACTGCATCAAATACTCTTGTCTCCTCTTTTGAACTGGCATCTTATAACCCTATAAAAGTGGGGCACAAATAGTGTACCAGTGTCTGCCTTTTGCACTAAGGAAACTCGATCTGAGGTCAGATTTCCTCAGTCCATTCTGACCCTTTTCCTCACTCACGACAACTCGTTGCATTAAGCTGTCAGGGCTCAGGCGTGTCTTGGGTGCTTTTGACTCTTCATGTCCCTAGTAATATTTCATGGAAGGCTCCTTTGGTTTTATTTTCCTTTATTGATTTTATTGCCTTTCGGTTAGTATATAAAATAGGGATTTCATCAGATGTTTTCATATTTGTGTCATTATTCTTTGTTCTCAATCTCCCACCCCCTAAACCCTACCTCTCCACCCCCCACCTTCCCTAGCCCTACCCCCACCCTGTCTACTTCCTTCCTCCTCTCACTCCAGCTGGTTCCTTTTCTCCAACCCCCCACCCCATGCTTTCTTTTCACATGGTTCACATCCCTCTATTTCTCCTCTGCCTTAGCTCTCTTCCTCCCCTCTCACTATCCCAGGATGGTTTTGTGACCTCCTTGCCTCTCTGTGTGGAGTTGGTTTAGTCACCATCCTGGCTGGTTTTTTTTTTTTTTTTTTTAGGTTTTTTTGAGACAGGGTTTCTCTGTGTAGCTTTGCGCCTTTCCTGGAGCTCACTTGGTAGCCCAGGCTGGCCTCGAACTCACAGAGATCCGCCTGCCTCTGCCTCCCGAGTGCTGGGATTAAAGGCGTGCGCCACCACCGCCCGGCTCCTGGCTGGTTTTGTGTATCAACTTGAAACAAGCTGGAGTCATCAGACGAAGGAGCCTCAGCTGAGGAAATGCCTCCATGAGACCCAGCTGTAAGGCATTTTCTCATTTAATGATCAATGGTGGAGGCCCAGCCCATGGTCGGTGGTGCCATCCCTGGGCTGCTGGTCCTGGGTTCTATAAGAAGGTGGGCTTAGCAAGCTGAGGGAAGTAAGCAGCTCCCTTCCATGACCCCTGTATCAGCTCCTGCCTCTGGGATCCTGCCTTGTTTTGAATTCGTGTGCTGACTTCCTTCAGTGATGAACAGCAATGCTGAAGTGTAAGCCAAATAAACCCTTTTCCCCTCAACTTGTTTTTTGGTCATGGTGTTTTTGTCTCAGTACTAGTAACCCTAACTAAGACAGTTAACCTTCCACACTGCACTGTGGGAAAGCAAACATGCCTAAAAGGTGACCTCTGCCTCATTGAGGGAGATCTGTGTAGAAAGTACTGAGAGTCCTTGAAGGAAGCGTTCCTCAAGCCCGTTTGCTTATTTGTTTGGAGACCCTGTCAGCCAGTGTTCTCCGGATAGTATGTGGTGCTTTGGATTATAACTCAGTGGCATTTGATTATAACTGGATACATTGCTTGTTGAGCCCATTGTTGGGCTCTAGCCAGTGGGAGCTCTTTCAGGTTGTTTTTATTTCTACTTTTTTTAGATGTATTTTATTTCATGTATATAGGTGTTGTGCCTGAAAGTATGTCTGTACATCACATAAATACCTACCTGGTGCCTGGAGAGGCCAGAAAAGGGTGTTGGATCCTCTAGGGCGGAAGTTACAAATGGCTGCACACTGTATTATGTTGGTCCTGGGAACCAACCAGGGTTCTCTGCAAGAGGAGCCTGTGCTTTTAACTGCTGAACCATCTCTCCAGCCTCCAGGTAGCTTTTTGTCTTCTTGATAATGCCTGTGAATCAAGTACTTTCCACCTTTCACTTTCTTATGCTTATTCAATAATAATAATTATTATTGAGACAGTGTTTGTTCACTGAATCTGAAGCTCCCTGTTTCAGCCAGCTAGACTAGCTATCGAGTCCATAGGATTTGCCTAGCTCTGCTCCCCAATGCTGGGATTCCAGGCAGGTGCCACCACGCTCACTCAGCTCACGTGGATGCTGGGGATCCAAACTCATCGTGTCACCTCTCTGATGTCACTGTAGCTACCATTGTCCCCTCCTCCTCCTCCTCCTCCTCCTCCTCCTCCTCCTCCTCTTTTTTTTTTTTTTCAAGACAGGGTCTTACTCTATGTCTGGGCTCACCTGGAACTCATCCCAGCACCCATCCTGCCTCAGCTGCCCTCCTGGTGCTGGGATTTCAGGCATGTGCCACCACGGCCAGCTTTATTTGATATATTCTTCACGCTGCAGTTCAGACCATTCTGACTCCTTATGATCTTGATTTCCTGGTTTTATTCTCAAAACTCACCTCCTTGATCATAGCCCATGCAGAGGGTATCTTCAGATCTACATAAAAGTAAATTGTCCTGGTATGAAATGTACATTTTCCCTCTTTACCATCCTTGTTTACAGTCCTTGGGCTCGCTCCCAGTTAAATAAGTTAGAAAATAACCAGAAAACTTCTGAAGCACACATTACGTTTTATCATGTTGAGCAGTCTGGTTAATTAGCTCTGCCTGATGCCTGATAGATCTGCCCGTGTGGAGCTCACGTGAGTTCTGCAGCAGCAGCAGCACTTCCTGGTCACTGTAAAACCTCTAAGTGACAATCTCTCACTTAACCTGATAATTGGCTATCACTTTAACTAACTTATGAAATGAGCATTTCACACCAATGTCCTAGTAATGTGCTTCGAGTTACAATGGGAATGGACTTAGAATCTAACCCCTACCCCACCCCACCCCCACTACCTAGTAGAATCTCTTCTTCCTTTCCAGTTTTAATTCTTTCAGACTGTTCAGAATGCTCCATTTAATATTTATTCTCAAAGTAGTATTTTTGTGGCCAACTTCCTTTGAGAACATACTCCGTGCATATGATATTTACATTTGTGGATTTTGGGGTGGTGTGCTCTTGGAAATGACTAGGGGCCTGGGGATGCAGGATGGGTAGAGAGAAGGATGAACTGAGGCAGACAATTGACGTGGAGGCCTCAGAATATTCTGTGAGGAGCATGAGGCTGCCAAGGCTCTGCAGCAGAGGCTGGGGTCTGTCCTTTGGACCTCACCATTTAGGGAGGATTAGAGCTCTGTGGCCTCAGACTTTAGCCATAACAGTGTCCACGCAGGTGCTCAGCCAGAGCTGTTATTGGCTGGGCTCCTGCAGATGGGGCAGTGAGGGCTTCCTACAGAGGGGAGGATGGCAGCTGTGGGGACAGAGCAGGACAGTGCTTCTTGCACAAGGGTTCAATGTTTCAGGTCCCATTCCAAACTCAAGAGCGGTGAAAGAATTGCACTCACCCTGGAAGCATTGGCCCAAGGCTTGAAGAGCTGTTTTGTTTATTACTCTAATTTTTGGCAATAATGCGCACATGCACATGCGTGTGCACGACACACACACACACACACACACACACACACACACACACACACACTCTGCAGCCTGGCACAGTCATGAGCTTAATAATGATTAGGTTCTTCTACTCAGGCCCTTTGTGCCCTTAACAGTTTCATGGATTCCCCCATCTTTCCTTTTCAAGCAGAACAAGTCTCTCAGCTCACATTTCAAGAAGAATGTGGTATTGAAGTAAAAACTGGGCTAGGGGCTCTTTGAGGAGAGTAAAAAGTACCCCCTCCAAATTAATTCTCATCCCCTCCCCATCGCCACACTCCACTGCCTTGGACAACATACCCATTTTAAAGACTGCGGGATTCTTTGGGCTGGGAGTGGGGTTCAGTACAAAGTCCTCAGTTTAGTCTCTAGCACCCCAAATGCTAAATAAGTAGGATGCATTTCTGGAATCACTTGTGACATCAGTGAGCAAGGCTTTTATTCTTTTGGGAAGGGAAACTACATTTTTATAGCTGTCCTGTAAAGTGCCACAGAGGATGGCTAGTGGGAAAGCTGACGCTGTGTTCCATCTAAGCAGCTTTTCTAGTAAAGGAAACTTGAGTCTCAACCAGTCACACTGCTAATGAGCAGTGTGGTATGCTTTGAGCCCGTGCTGACCGCCGAGTAGCTGGCCTGCCAGGAGCCTGCATCCCTCCGTAGCTAACCATATCTTCCCTTGCAAACATCTCTCAGATACGACAACCCATCCCTTCTGCTAGCATCCTCCCTGTGCCCAACAAAACAGACACTTGACTGATGGCAACAGAGCTGGTCCTTTGTTTTCCCTGTAGGAACCTAGTTTATGTAAAGAAGTAAATTGTCTCCCCGAGATATGACAGAATCAGTTGGTTTAGTTTGCAAACAGTCCCATTGGCTGGAGATGTGAATTCAGTCAGTGATTTTCAACGAGGGATGAGAGGAGTCCCGGAATCCTTGTGGTTTTCTCGGGTGTCCTGGGAAGGGGGGTGATGTGGTGGTCACATTTTAGTATTCTGGTTTCTCTCTTTTTTTTCCCCCACTATTATTATTGTACATTCATTCTGAGGCCTAAAAACGTTTTTAAACATGTTCCATAATCTTAAAAAGTTAAAAAAAATACATTATAATTATTCTTGGAAACAAATGCCTACCACATGTTACATCATGCATAATTCTCCCAGGCTTCCCTCCTCTTCCTAAACAAAGGGTCTAGCCTGCTCTTGGGTTACTTTTTTTTTTTTTTTTCAATTCCCGTTTGTTAGTTTTTAGGACCATGTCTTGTACTGTAGCCCAGGCTAACTTGGAACTCACTAATTAGTCCAGGCTAAATAGTGATTCACCACAATCCTCCTGCCTCAGTCTCCCAGTTACCAAAGTCACAGGTCCCTTTGACTCATTGCAAACTGCCCTTCTTCTGGCTTGCTCCCCAGCAGCCCCACCAGTTTCCTTGATTTTTGTTCAAATGGTGGGATGGTTCCTACCTTAGAGTCCTTGAATTTACTCCTTCACCCCTGCTAAGTAAGTAGCCTGTTTCCTGATACCCTACAAGTCTGATGTGCTTAGGACGCCCATCCCAACCTTTAAAAATCACTTTCTCTCCCTAATTGGAACCACCCTTGAATACGACACCTAATACTTTCAATTTTATTGATCTTTCTGCTCCTGAAAGTGTTTATAGGTACAGGGAAGGGTTTTCGGTTTGTTTGTTGTTGATTATGAGACAGGGTCTCACTATGTAGTAGCCCCAGCTAATCTGCAACTTACTTTGCCGACCATAATGGCCCCACTCTCCTTAGGGAGATCTGCCTGCCTGTCTCCTGAGTGGAGTCCTGAGAAAAAGGCCTATGCCACCATGACTAGTTAACAGGGAGCGAGCCAGCATCCAGGGAATGCCCAAACTGAAAACTGAATGGTTGGGTGAATGAATGAATGAGTACGTGTAAGTGCAAAGCATGCAGCCTGTGGAAAGTGGCCCAGCTAGTCCCAGAGGCTCATGTGCACCCTGGTCAGGATTGCACTATGTCACCTCTTGTACACATCTCAGCACCTTAAAGACCTCCCATAGGTGCCTTTCAGGAATGTAGAGTCTGTTTCCTCTTTCCTCACGGTTCTCCTTTGCTTCTTGCTCTAGCTGTTGAGGTGCATAGTCCAATTTCTCACACCTTGTTTAGACTCCAGTGTTTATTGTAATTCCAGCGTGCTAAGTTTCCTACCTCCTTCAATCCACAAAGCACTTCAAGAAAGGATTTCCATGTATTATATTTTCTTCAGAAAGCCTTATCACAGGCAGACATATTTGCCCATTTTCTTTTTTATTACAACAACAACAAAAGTTTTACAATTATTACGCTTGCAGAGCGCTGCTTGCCAGGCTGGGTTGGTATCTTTCCATGAAACCATACACAACAAGACAATCTCCTCAAAAACTTAGCAGAACATGCTGATACAAGGCTTTAGAGCACCTAATTATTTCTTCTCTCCTTATTGTTTATCATTGTTTTGTCAACATTCCATATCACTACCCAGAATGCTGTGGGTTTGGTTTTCTTTGAACATTCCTTTCTTCTGAACTTACTGTGAACTTGTGCCTCTAGCAGGCCGCCCCAGAATGCCACAGCCACTTTAGACAGGAGGGGGGAAAGTCAACACGTTGGTTGTAAAAGGTGCTAAAAGCAAGCTCAGATCATATTAAGTAGTGAGAACACTTGTCTTTTTGCTATTTCAGGTTGTAACATGAGGCTTGCTTTAAAAGGTCTATGTAATAATTTGCACATACTTAAGGAGAGTCAGGAATTCCATGTGCTCAGGGAGGAAGAAGATTAGGAGGACTGCAAAAACGCCAAGTAAGATACAAGGAGGCCGGCCCGTCTACAGGGCAGGGTGGTGGAGAGAAAAACATTTGTTTTATGTTCAAGGGCAGGAGAAGGGAATCTCCCCCAACACCCCCATATTTCTCATTATCTCTTTGCATGTAGCGCTCTTCTAAAAGTCATTGTTCCTTCTACACAGAGGAGAGGGAGAAGGAGAGACTGACTGACTCCCAGGCTCATAGCCTGGCTAAATGAGCAAGTCTCCAAGGCTCAGGAAGGGACCCTGTCTCCATAAACAAGATGGGTGGCTCCTGAGGAGTGATACCCAAAGATGATATCCAGCTTCCAGTGCACCCACCTATACACAAACCCTGGGATGGACACACACACATACACACACACACACACACACACACACACACACACACACACACACACACGGAATTGCCCAACTTGCATTCTCAGGCAATGATTTTTTGAAAGGATTCTGTGCAAATTCTGCTCATGTGATGTAGCCTGAATCATAGAAAAGTGGAGTTTGCATATAACTAGGATATTCAGTGGCTCCTCTTACTTAGTAATACAATTTTGTCTTTGGGGAATGTCTCAGGACCCAAGTGGGTACATGAATCCGTGTCCTTCTGAGCCCTATGGACAGCTTCCCTGTGCCACCCTTATGTACATATAATAGATCTTAATTTGTAAGTTAAAGGTGATAAGCCGTTAGCAACAAAAACTTACTGTAGATTCAGCAACCTCCACATTTTTTTTTATCTTCTTCATTAATTGGAGAATTTTCATCCTTTCACGAAAGTGCACTCTAAGGTTTAAGATGCCTAAGTTATCAACATCATATCTCTGGCATGTTGGAGCCATTATTAAGTGAAATCAATTACTTAAGAACAAGTCTTGTGCTTCTGTGGAAGTCTCTTTAATTACCTGATGGATATGAAGTGAGGACTGGGTGGGTAGTGTATACAGCTTGGATACAGTGAGCAGAGAGAATGGAGCCCCAGGAGATTTCATCCTATTTCCCAGAACAGCATGTGACTGAAAACTAATAATTTATTTCTAGAATTAAAAATTCTCAGATGGTGCTTAACTTTGGGTAACAGACTGTGGGAGGCAAAGTTGTAGAGAGTAGGGGACCGCTCCTGATACAGTGAATGAGACTTATTATGTTGCCTCAGCTGCTATAGGGTTCCAAAGGGCCAAGAATCACACGGGTCAAAACATGTGTTCAAGACTTGCTAGAAAATTTGCTCCTCCATTCCCACTAACCTCGAGAGGGTCTGTGAGGTCAGAGGAGGGCAGTTGTAGTAGAACTTAGGAATACTGTGGTAATGAAACTTCCCATGGAGGGGACTAAGGAGGGTCATATGTTTCTCTCAACCTTCTTGCCCATAAGAATAGACAGCGGGATGTCTGTATTTATGCTGGTGTAAGGAGGGTGCAGGGCTGGGCGGCTGACCCGTGTTCAATAGGAAATGTCAGATGGGTAGCAAGAGCCGCAGCTTTCTTAGTAGAAACAGGTGGTGATCTCTCAGAGGTCCCCTGGGTCCTGTGTAAAAGGGACTCTGTGAGGGCTTCTGCTCTTGCCTCATACTAAAGAATTCCCTGTCAGAAGGAGACAGCAGGAGGATGTGTAATTGATGCCACCCAAGAGGCAGAGATTTTTCAGTTTGTCATATAACTTTGCACACACTGATGAACCACAGCCTGCTGATCTAAACAGGCCCAACCCATCAGATCACCCTTGCCTGGGAAACCTGCCTTGCACTGGTTACAGGCCCAACCCATCAGATCACCCTTGCCTGGGAAACCTGCCTTGCACTGGTTGCAGACAAGACATAAGGGTCCCAGGAAGGGAAGGCATTCCTCTCACTGCTTCTTAGCCTTATTCCTCATGTATTTGGTGATTATAATTCAACTCCAATCTCACCAACTTGGGGAAGATGTTTCCTTCTTTGGTTGAAATTTGGCAGAGGTAGTATGGGTACAGTGTATGCACAGGTATATTTTGACCTGAAGAAGTATGTTGACCAGTGAGTTTTGTCTTTATTATTTTTAACCAATCTCAACCTTCTCCCAAAACACTGACCTCTGCATGGGTAAATTATCTCCATGTCTGTGAATACTGTTTCTGATGTTTCTCTCACTTCTGCTTGAGTGAACAGACACTGAAGAGGTTAAACTGGGAAGATAGGGCAACAGTGAGCATGCTGAGGATAGCCCGGCATACAGAAAGACAGATAGATGGACAAGGTAGGGGAAAGCAGATTTTAAATCCTGTTACTGTGATCTCATTGGTTGCTAAACTGGAACTCTTGATTCTGACATTCGAGACCTCTTTATCTCAATGGCTTCTTAGGCACCATTTATTGGCTGTGCAATCCATTGTGTGGGATTGTCTTCTCTGCCTTCCAGACACACAGTCTGCAGTGGTGGGTCCCTGCAATAGAGAGAGGTGTGTGGGTATGAAACGCAGAATCTTACATTGTGACCTGAAATAACTCAAGAGTCAAGATTTACCGATTCACGACAGGTCTGTACAGGCATGATGCTTCACCGATGCCATCAGAACAGAGCATGCCTCACTTTTATGTCATCTGCTCTGCTCATCCCTGTCCCAGCTGTTTCTGGTAGCACCATGGGGGCTGTGCTGTTCTAGCTGGTGACTCCTGGGAAAGGGGTACGGGATATTTTCATTCTTTTCTGACTGCTTGTGTGCTTTGGACTCTGTAGCCTTCCTGGATCAGTCATGGTGGCCAAGGAGCAGGATGCTCCCATGGAATGGGCCTGTGCTTCCCTTGTGCTGTGCTTGGGTGGTTCCCTCTTTGGGGTTGAGGTGGTTAACTATAGCTGTACTGCAAATGGGAATTTTCCTGTGGGGCAGGGTAAGAAAAACTCACAAAAAGCACACCTGCTTCAGCTATTTGTGAGATGCAGGCAGGCACAGGTGCAGAGTTGTAGTTGAAGGGATCCTTAGAACTCTGCAGTACTGGCCCCAGAGTTCAACCTTAACCAAGTGCATGCCCCTTATCAAGTCAGCTCCCGAAGTTTCCCTCAGAAGGAGTATTGCTTGTCGCTTGCTTCCAAAAGCATCCTTCAGATGTCCAGTCCCTGGGACTTCTTCAGCTCAGCAACAATTATTGGTATTTACAAAGTAATTTTCTGGAGAGTTCTGCCAACCACAGCCAACTTTTTGATAATTTATTTTGTCTAGGACAAAAGTTTCAGCATCATCTTAACCATCTAAGAACAATCAAGTCAGTTTCCAGCCCCTGTATCTACTGAGCATGACATAAATTGATATCAGAACATTTTGCTTCTATATTTTGTTGTGAGTGTTCTGTTCTATAGATCTGTGTGGTGATATTGTGTTCCCCAATATATTGTGCACCCTAATTTATCTGGGGTCAGAGAACAGAACACTAGACAGACAGAGGCCAGAAAATGGTGGCACTCACACCTTTAATCCTATCACTTGGGAGGCAGAGATCCATGCGGATCTCTGTGAGTTTAAAGCCACACTGGAAACAGCCAGGCATGGTGACACACACCTTTAATCCCAGAAAGTGATGACAGAAAGCAGAAAGGTATATAAGGTATGAGGACCAGGAACTAGAGCTGGTTAAGCTTTTAGGCTTTTGAGCAGCAGTTCAGCTGAGATCCATTCTGAATGAGTACTCAGAGGCATCCAGTGTGAGGAAACAGAATCAGCTGAGGAATTGGCGAGGTGAGGCAGCTGTGGCTTGTTCTGGTTCTCTGATCTTCCAGCATTCACCCCAATACCTGGCTCCAGGTTTTATTTTATTAGTAAGACCTTCTAAGATTCCTGCTACAGATCTGGGTTTCTCACTTAATCTTTCCTTTTGAAGCAGCATGTGTATAATCTTAAAGAAATGTTTTTAAACATTTACTTGGTTATAAAACTATATGAATCATCATAGAAGAATTTGATACAAGCCAGGTATTAAACTTGGCACTTGGGAGGCTGAGGCAGGAGAAGTGTGAGTTGAAGAACAGCTTGACACTATAATGGGGAAGTTCTGACTCAAGAAGAAAGAAAGAAAAAACAGAGGGGGAGAGAAAGGGAAGAAAGAGAGGAAGGAAGGAAGGAAGGAAGGAAGGAAGGAAGGGAGGGAGGAGGGAGGGAGGGAGGAGGGAGGGAGGGAGGAAGGAAGGAAGGAAGGAAGGGGAGAGAGGGAGAGGGAAGGAGGAAGGAGGGGAGAGAGGCATGGAGGGAGGGAGGGAGGGAGTCACTGAAGCTCTAACTCAGTTCCACCTCCAAGAGCTTCCTCAGCTTCCCAAACCAGGAGCAGATGGAGGGCAAAGTCTTGTAGCACACGAGCCTGAGGGTACTTCACACCCCAAACACGGCACTAGTCACTCACCGTGGAGGCTGAAAAGGACAGTGTAGAGGGTAGTGTTGGGGTTAGTGCATGCCCTGGCTCTTGCCGACAAGCCTCTGAAGGACTGGGGTGGTCAGTGACCTTGCTGCTGGGATGAGAAGCACTGGCTTCTCATTTGAAAATGCTGAAATATAAGCCCAGTTCTGTCGCTTTTGGTTTCTGTGGTGTTGGGATTGTTCCCTAATCACTCTAGCCTCCACTGTATCAGTCCAGGTGTGGAGGCAGATGTCACATCACCTGGACTACAGTGGACAGCTATCCGGTACATCTTCTGAAAACCTTTATCACAATCTTCTGCATTCTATTTGCCATTTCTGTGGGGTGGAGGGTACACTGGGACATTCTCTTCTATCATAGACCCAAACTTTGAATAAATTCCAACATAAAAGTGATAGCACATTTAAAAATTTTTCATGCATAAAGAGATCTCTGCTATAATTCAGTTGATATCTAAAAGGTTTTCATGATGAACAGGTCTTGATCTCGGAATTTTGGCAGGCTGACTGGAAGCAAGGATTCACCATCTCAGTCAATGTCTTGGCCTAGTAAGGCAGTCACTGGCTATGGAGTACCTAAGAGTTACCATTTACACATTTTCACTTGGTGACTATTCATTGGAAATATGTTATGTGTAAAATTGACACTTCTGTACTCAAAGAGAAGTTGTTTCTCAATAATGAAAACTGAAATATTGGAAAAGGATTGTATGTAGCTGGAGAGCTTCTCTCTGGGTCCCGCCAAGCCCCTGCAGTCCCGCAGCCCTTTTATAAAATAAACACACCGACTCTTATATTATTTAAACTGTTTGGCTTATATTATTTAAATATATATATATATATATATATATATATATATATATATATATACAGACTCATATTATTTAAACTTAATGGTTCAGGCTTCTTGCTATCTAGTTCTTACATCTTAAATTAACCCATTTCTATAAATCTATACCTTGCCACATGGCTCGTGGCTTACCAATATCTCACACGTTGGTACTCATGGCGGCGGCTGGCAGCGTCTCCTGACTCAACCTTCCTGTTCCCAGAATTCTCTTCTCTGCTTATCCCACCTATACTTCCTGCTTGTCTTCTGGCCAATCAGCATTTTATTTATACAGAGTGATATCCACAGCATTTGTATAACTCCTAGAATAATCTAGCTTGCTGGTTATAGCATGACATACCCCTGTACTCAGCACAAAAATGTAACTCAATAGTGTCTCTCGTAGATTTTAATCTTGCTCTAATTTCATATGGTGGATATTTATTTTAATTTTATCTGTGATCTTAAGTTTAGCAAACTACACATAAAGCACATATCCACAGAGTACCCAGATTTAGAATCCCCTTAAATATAATGTAGAAGTGGTTATATTTTTATGGTAGTTTTGAAAATGCATGATTGTTTCAGCAATAACCAAAGTGTGGATAGGCCACTTTTCATAACTGTATTTTAGATGTCTTTTAGCCATTTGAAGACAGACTCTGGAAACTTCACTAGTCAGCAAATGCTGGAAATTAATAATGAGAATGATTTGATGGTTTGCGCATCTGACAAAAATTGTGGACCCTGTTTCTTTCCGAGACATGTGCATGTTCTACACTGTCAATTCTTCAACGTTTGGCATTTGTTTCAATGGATTATTGGTGTATACTTAAACTGAGCTTTGAAGATGTCCAGAAGTAATGCAATGGCTGATGATAATGCAAATTTCAGAGTAGCGCATACACTAAAATCTCTGCTTGGAGTTTGGATGAAGCAGGAAATCACACTGGTTTAAAAAAATGCATATTTGTATTTGTTGGAGAATGTTATATATTTTAACCATATTCACCCCAAAACTACCCTTTCCCAGGTCTTCTCAACTCCTTACCCTTGCCTTGAGTCCTCTTTTTGTTTTAAATTTAACAACCGTCTTCTCTAGTTCATGCTGCTGATATACTTCTGGTGTGGGGCCATTCATGGTGGAGCTAACAGCACCCATACCCTTCAAGAAAATACATCTCTTGTCCCAGAAGCCACCAATTGTCCATAGCTCCCCAGTTAAGGGTGGAGGCTCACAGACCCTTCCAATTACCTGCTGGAGGGCTGCCTGGCTTGATGTTGTGCAGGAGGGGTGCAGGCAACCATAGCTTCTGGGGGTTTGTGAACACAACTGCCCTGACCTGTCCAGAAGCAGTTGTTCTGCTCCTCTTCTTCCTGACCTTGGGCTGTTCCAATCTTTCTGTCTCCTCTGATGGTCCCTGAGCCTTGCTTCATGGTGGCTGAGCTCTCCTTGGTCACTTATTCTCTGTACATGGGCCAGTTGTGAGTTTCTATATTAACCACCACCCACTGTACAAAGTCTTCTCTGCTGAGGCTAAAGAGCTGCACTAATGTATGGTAAGAATTTAGAGAACATTTTGTTACTATGTCCACTTAGCCAAATAATTGTAGCAGGTTCAATAGTGGGTCTATCACTGATGATTTTTAATTTAAATTTCACATATGAAAATAGGATAAATAGTAATTTCAATTTCAACAATGTAACTTATGGGACACATGAAGATTCCAGTAGCAAGTATCAGAGTCTTTTTTGCGTATCTACCCCTTTATTAAGCCATCTTTTGACAAACTGTGGCATGGTGATCCACTTTATTGGATGTTATTTTTGGCACAATTAACTTTTAGTTTGTTTAAACAAACACAATAATGTAGAGGGATATGCTGGCAGGACAATACCTGCATACTTATCTCCTTCAGACACTGGACAATTTAGAAAACAGACCTTGTAACAAGACTCCAGTTTTGAGTTGGAAGGCAATGTGCTCAGATATAATAGCAAATATATGTTTATATGATATGTATGCATGTATATGCATACCTATATACACATACATGAGCATCATCTAGGAAATATAGCTTGATCAGATAGTAGCACAGCAAAAATAAATAATTCTTTGTAATTTCCATTGTAGAAACTTTTGTAGAACTCTACTATCTTATTCCCATTTGAGAAATGATTGATTTTTAAGCATTAACTCACTGAGAGCCAGGGATCAGCAGCATTTGTCTATGACATGACTTGTTCTTTATAACTTTTATAACTGTGTGAACAAGGAACAGAAGAGTCACATATCTTTCCAGAGTTCACACCACTAAGAATTTGGAGCATTTTTGTTTAAACCTTGGTAGACTTCAAATGCCCTGTGTCCTTGCTACTATTCAGGATGCATCCTTTCCCCCAAGTTTCCCACTGTTTAAGGAAGGATGGCTTACCTACTTAGTTCTCAGTCTCAATACCCAATGAGCAAACTTATTTTGTGTTCGTTTGTTTAAGAACAATTTTAATGGTTGGTCCTGGCAATGAAACAGCCTTCCCCTTCCCTATGTCTGATGGGCACACTGACTTTTAAAAAGTAGACTTAAAGCTTGGGGAAACCGGAGTCTGGACCTCTGAAACACTGAGTGAAAGAGAAACGCCTGGGCAGTGAATGTTCTCGGATGGTTCTGATCGGGCAGGATTAGTCATAGTTTGGTTCTAAAACTGAGGGTTTTGCCTCTTCCGATAATAGTTGTCAAACTTACAAGAGTTTTTGCTAAAGTTTTTCATATGCAGTGTTCTGATACATAACTAACACACAGCCTTCCCCCTCTTTCTCAACCTGAAAGATCACTTTTAACTCAGCCTGAAGGAGTCTGGGCTGAAGAGTGGCATTTGGAAGGTCTTCTGCTCACACCTCTGCCCTTTGTTTTTCAGTCTGGTCACAAGACTCTGTAGTCAGCAACAAAAGGCCCCGAAATCAGTATCTGGGTTCTAAGCCCTCTCCGTGGGGGTGGGAGGGCACTGTCATCCACCTTTTAAATTTGCCCCCTGATGTTTTTTTTCTAGTTTCTTTCCCTAGCTTCTTCCTGAGCTTGGAAAGGCAGGGATGGTTTATCAAGCCCCGGTGGCTACTTCCAGCACTGTGGATCTCTGCTGGTTGGTCTTTTACTGTTACACACATTCACACCTCATATATTTTGCTCTAAAACAGAACATCTGAGTTGATTCTGCGTTTGCAAAGACCTCGGAGAGATGGAAGATGGATTTAATGTTGCCATTTTTAGACGGGGCTGTAAATAGAATGGCAGCTGTCCTCGGGTGCGTAGCAGATATATGGTGCACACACTGAATAGAAGCAGATGAAAGAGTGCACCCAATTAATCCTCACAAAAATTCACATTTTAGCCTTATACAATCTTAACCACAGTGTATGCATTTATTCTGCACCCTCACAGATGTAATCTCACACTTGGAAGGTAACTCGTGAAGAGAGGGAAAATTGCTACCATCTTCACTAGGGTTCAAGTGACCTGTGGTATTTTAGATGAAGATACTGTCCCCTTTTAAATCTTACAAGCAATTCAAATCTTCATATATGCATGAGCGATTAAGATTGGTGGGGCACCCTTCCTTGTGATATGGGATAGAGAGGATTTTCTTCATAGGAACTATTTCTTTAGTGGAAGAGACTGAAAAAGAGACTTATCATGTGGGACAGAACGTCACAGTTACAGCAAGAGAGTCTGACAGAAGTCTCCGATTGTTGAGGGTTTCTCTAACAATCATTTCAGGTGCATTACTGACAGGATAGGCACGGTAGGTACCCAGTCATCTGGGAATTTTCCTCAGACGTGCTGGGAAGATAATTGTGTGGTAGTAAAGTACTTGTTCTGCAAGCATGAGGACCCGGTTCAGATCCCCATCACGTGTGTGAGACAGCTGCTTCTGAGCATGCGTGCCTGTAAGCTCAGTGCTGGGGAGCCAGAGGCACCAGCATCCTTGGAGCTTGCTAGGCTGCTGCTCTTGCCAAATTGGTGAATTCCAGGTTCAGTGTAAGAGGCTTTGCCTTGAGAGGTAAAGTGGGGAAGTTGACTAGGGAAGATCCATTGACTTCTGGCCTCTTGCATACGTGCATACGTGCATACATGCATACCGACAGGCCCCTCACCCCATGTAAACAAGAGGTGGCTTATAAACATTTGCATGTTAAAATTAAATTATGCACTTAATCATTGTATACTTAGTTTTAAAGTTCAGGCAGTATTAGAGGAAGAAAAATCAACTGCCCTGGAGGATGTTAGGTCATGGGGTAAGGCTTCATTAAAGTGCTAATGAGAGATTAACTCCCAGGGATTTTGAGGCCTGAGTAAGAATTTTACTTAATAAGTAATGAGGGGAAGGGATCAAGACCATAAGAGGAGATAAGAGCATCCACAAAAGAGGGGATGTCACAGCCAGAGATAACATGATGTGAGGCACTGTGGGTGAGGGATGCATGAAACTGTCTAGGGTTGCCTTTCTCCTGTATACTTCCTATGCATTATTGGAGGTGTTCAGAGTCTCCAGCAAGGAAGAGGCTAGGAAAATGAAGTCAATTACAGAGAGAATCTCAGTTTTATAACTACAACTCTAGCTTGCTTTGTCTCTAGGACATTCCTGGCTTTGAATCCTGACTCTGACACTGGTCCTTTGCTGTCTTGTGATCTTGAACAATTTTTCTAAACCTCCCAGACTCTATCTTCTTCAAGCAGGCCCCGTGGGTGCTGATATTTTCTATAAAGCAGTGCATGGGCCAGGCATGGTGGCACATGACTCTAAGTCTAGTCCTGGAAGAACAGAGGTAGGAGAATCTTGCAAATGTAAGGCTAGCCGGGTCAGCACAGTGAGTTTCAGACCAGCAAGGCTATGTGGTGAGAATGTATTTCAGAAAAAAAGCAGACAACTATAAGGAAACCCCTCGTATGGCATATGGCATATGGCCACCCAGTGTATAAGGAGAGAAGTTCATTTCCACAACTTTTTCTGTGTCCCCACATAAATACCTCCCTTTGTTTGCATGAAGCCCGCACCTAGAGGTCTGGAGAGAGACTAAGGAGTTGTGGACCCGGTTTGGGAGACCTGGGTTGTAGTTCCCAGTGCATAGTGACTTCAAGTGTGCACTACGGTGATTCTTCTCTCGAAGGGAAGGTTGGGGGATGGAAGTGTCTGACTCACAGCCTCATCAGTCAGCCCTGTATCGCATGGGCGGCCCAGTGACTTATAGAGCTGAATTCCAGTAACAGGTTGACTAAACCAGACATGTTCTGTTCTGGTAAAATGTAATTTATAACATCTCAACTCATTTTAAAAAGCCGTGGTTATGCCATGTTTGCAGAAAATGGCAAAGCTCACAGCAAATACCTGGAATCTTCATTAAACATGCAGAAACAGGCCAGGCCTGTGGCTTCATATCTGTTATCCCAGCATTCCAGAGGCTGAGGCAGGAGGATCACTGTGAGTTTGTGCTGCATAGTGAGTGACAGGCTAGTCTGAGTGACGAAGGGAGACCTTGTCTCAAAACAGCAAACAGCATCATCAACACCCCCTACACACACACACACACACACACACACACACACACACACACACACACACGATGAATGAAAACGCAGAGGTGGTGACTGGCCGGCTGTGAGCACTTTCTCAGATCAGGAAGAGAACAGTGCAGTGTGGTCTCCAGTGGCTGTGAGGCTGCGGATGGTGGTTCAAAGCAAGCACACGGATGCAGTGTGTCAGAGTCTCTCAAAAGATGCCCCTGAGACATACATGTTGAGAACACGTTCTCTCTAAACATGGAGCAGTCCACACTCAGAAGAAGGTACCGTTAGCCGGGTCACAGGGTCAAGGACTGTTGACTCTGGAATCCAAACCATAACCCTTTGATGTCTCTCCTCCAAGGCCACGTCTAACTAGTATTTTCTCTAAACATGGATTTTCATATCATTCTGCAGTGGGAGCTGGTGTGGCCCTGGACTCTCTAACGTCTCCCTCTCCGCTCTGTCTCCCTGCTTTGTTTCCACCCGTTAGTCTTGTAACCAGCCACTTACCACGTGGATTACCTTGTAATTCAAACTGTAAAAGCCCATGGCAGGTAACCCCACGGCTTGCAGATGGTGTTCCTGGTGTGTCAGCTGTCTGGGAGACTTTTTTCTTTCTTTCTTTCTTTCTTTCTTTCTTTCTTTCTTTCTTTCTTTCTTTCTTTCTTTCTTTCTTTCTTTCTTCTTCTTCTTTTTTTTTAACTACATTGTGGTCTGGGAGAGAGAGAAAAGGAAAAGAAAAAAGAAAACAACAAAAGATAAACCAACAGCCCACAAAGAAAAAGAGCCCAGCTTCTATAATTCGAAATTTGACAGAATGTCTTTGCTAACACTTCCCAAGCTGCCTTAAGACCAAAATTCATGTCTAGAAGCGTTTTCTGTGGCGCACGGACTGAAAGAGAGCGAGGCGAACGGAGCGTCGGGAAGCATGTGGAGGGTGCCACAGCAGACTGTGGAGCTCGGCTTCGGGTTGGTCTTTTGGTGGACTTATTTTTGGGGTGGAGAGCTGAGGCAGACATCCCCTCCAGCTATTGGTTGGTTTAGCTCGCTCTCACGGCAGCCCAAGGGGAAGAACGCTTGTTCAAACAGTAGATACTCCATAAAAGCTAACAATTATGGCAAGGTCTTTCAAAAGGAAAATTACATTAAAGATGAATGAGGGCATATTGAAATAATTACATTTTAAGGTGTGTAACATTAAAAGATATTGAATAGACTATCGACTGTTTTGTGGAAATAGCAATAATGAAATTCCTGTCACCTAATCTTACAATAATTGGGTTATTATTATGCAAATGAAGGTGTTACTTAAAAAAAAAAAAAAAGACAGTAAGGAGACCTGGCCTCCTTGAGGCAGCCCTTTATTTTGCAAGCTGGGCTGCCAGTTCTTAGATAGAAGCCCCAGACCCTCTTCTCAATAACTTGGAGACACTCATTTTTATGATTTGCTCTTCATTTACTCCACGGCATTTTTCATCTGCCACAGGGAGCAGATTGGTGGCTGGTGGTATGCTGTGTGTGTGCCTGTGCTAGCTTTATGTGGAACTCGAAGGAATAATTAAATTGTATAATTATTGCCCACTGTCATTTCTCAAAAGTGAAATGGAGTCACTTCTGCCAGAGATGCATGCTGCAACCCTTATCATCCCTCTGCACGTGCTCTGTCCCTGTTGTGTGGTATCAGGTGGTGGCTGAGTGTCACTGGAGCCAACAGTTCATGTTGGGCTAGTAGCTCTCCAAGGACACAGTTGTCCAACTATTGTGACTGGAGCGGTGAGTCCATTGGTCATGCTCGAATCATTGTCTTGTTTTGTTTGGCTCCCTCGGTACCCATCATATGAAGAGAAATAGATGGGGCAATTATCCTATTGGTTCAGGATCTGGATAAATCTGTGTGTTAGCAGGAAATGGTATTTCTCACCATGCACAGCCCAGGCATGGGCAAAGGGAATTGTATTTCCTGGGAACTTGTACAGCTTCTGCACAATGCTCCCTGTAGGGAATGCCTTGTTTCCAAGGGGTGGTGCAGAGGTTTGCTTTATAAATTCTCTGGGTTTTCTTCGTAGAGAAAACACCAAAACCAGGTGTAGGTTGAACCTTACTGACATCTCATGATGGAGTTATTTTTTATAGATTGAATACTCTAGATTAATCATGGCCAAGAAGTTTTGAGCAAAGCACAAAAGACAAATTTCACTCACCCAGTACTTTGGGTTCCAAGGATTAGGAGGTCAAGAAAATCTAAGCCTTATCAATTTATTTTAGAATCAACTGAGACTGAATAAATGTCAGGGCAGCTGCCGGCTTATGTCCTCCATCACTTTTCAGGTAGGACCTGGCTCAGAATGGCTGATGTGCACCACCACTGTGTTGTGTTCTGCCTCGTGGACAGATCTCAGAATCCGTTTCTGTTTATGTGATGAAAGGGTCTAGAAGGTGTTTGCTACTGGAAATAAAGCCTCAACTTTAGGCCACACCTTGCAAGAATTCACTATCCTGAAGAGATTAATTCTGGCTCATTGTGTTTTTACCAATCTCACTAATTTTCTTGCCTCAAGAGAGTAGGTCATTTAAAAATTTATTTTTATGGTTGTTACACTGTTTTTCATTGCATTTATTAATTGTACATGTGACTTTAGGACATTTTCCCAGAAGGATATAGGGTATGAATTAAAATTAATTCTATGAAAAGAAGTTTTGGAAGCTGAGAACTACAGCGTATAGCTTAGGTTAGACTGTTTTTAGTATCCTGGGAATTTCATTTGCAAAGCTTGGGTGTAGCTGGTTCTGCTCACTGGCATCCTGCCCATGGTATACCAGCTCAGTGTCCTGGTTTTTATTTTTTCTCTGCATGGCTTGACCATATCAGTCATTGCTTCTAGATCTCCCGGGATGGGGAAAAGACGGCTGTGGGGCTGAACACTAGCACTGAGTTATTTTCAACATCCCTTCTCGCATCTGTCAATCTTAATTTCAACTGGTCTGAAAACATGGAGAAGAACTATGGACTGTACTGGTAATGTTGATCCCTCCCTGAACTGACCTTTCCATCACTGAGGCTCCCCATGAAACCTGAGATGACAATGCTCAAGGTGTGGAGGAAACCACAAGGGGACCAGTAAGAGGTTCTCCTCAAAAAACGATAGCAGCCCCTCAGCTCCTGCTCACTGGTTTAGGGAATGATCAACAGGCTCTGCTGTTCTTGAGTTTCTGGCACACGTTGCCTTGACTAAGGCCACTGTAAGGCCAACCTTTGCAGACAGGATTACAGTGAGACTTCCTACTGCAGTTGCCACCAACCCACAGTGACGATGATGCAGGACAGGGTCCCAGGTGGGAGCACAGTCCATTGCAAGCCAAAGGAAGGTTAGACTCCACCCATTCAAATAGGATCGATACAGAAACAAATCCATTTTTAATATATGGAACGACCCATTATCATTCTGCACACTGTAGTGTGCTTGGAGAAGTAGGTGCCAGCCACAGTCAAACCAGTTTGTATCTCATGTGACTTTTGTTGCTACCAGATAAGCACAGGGACTCGTTTGGCCTAGAGCAGGAGACTGCCCTGCCACAGGTACAATGGTCTCTGACTGTGTCTTCCAGGGAGAAGCAGTGAAGACTACCCAGAGCGTCCCAGACAGGCCAGCAAGGGGACCACTGACACCCACTCCACAACACAGCATGCGTGGAGGCAAACTGGCTGAGGACAGGCTGGTTTGATCTTGGTTACAACCGAAACTCCTTTAGGGCTGGGAGACAGCTGTCAGTAAAGTGTTTGCCATACAGGACTGAGGATCTGGGTTCAGATTCCTCAGAACCCCAGATCCCACGTAAAATCAGGGCACACCTGGCAGTAGGCTGAGTCTGCAATCCTAGCACTGTGGAGGCAAAGGCAGAAAGATCCCTGCAGCTGAGCTCTAAGTTCAGTGAAACAATGTGTCTCCAGAGATGAGGGAGAGAGAAGGGAGATCCCACCATGTGCCCTTATTTACTCATGGCCATGGTTTTCTAGATGTATCATAATATTTCATTATGTTTTATCATCCAATTACACATCCATAAGCACTATCATTAGTTCTGACATTCACAATGTCTTGGTCTGTCCTTCAAGTTTGTTTTCGTCTGTGGGTTACTCTTCTGTTTGTTTCTCCTCCCATCTTACCTGTTTGTAGAATTGCCTGGTTGCATTTCTCATGGTGTTGCTTTGGCATGTTCCTTCATATCTTCTGAAACAAAGCAGCTTGCTCTGGAGACTTGACCAAACATGCTTGATCCCTTTGTAGGACTTTAAGGGGTTCTGTGACTTTTCATCAAGGGGAAGGTAATGTTATCAATCTCTTTGAGATGCTGACATTCACTGATGCTCAGTGCTTACAACCATTAATTCATTAGGATTGTGGTGTGAAAGAACCTAATTTTAGCATCTTGGTTTTTATTTATCACCTATAATCATTTATGAAAAGACACTTGAAAGTCAAGAACTCAAGTACCAACTTCTATGGTTCATATATAAAATGCAGGATTATAAAATTATTGTATCCTCTATTTTAGGTTTTATTATTTTTATTTTAATTGTATGAGTGTTTTATCTGCTTATATATACATCTGTGAACCATGTGCATGCAGTACCCACAGAAACCAGGAGAGGGCATTGGAGCCCCTGAAACTGGATTTAAGGGTTGTTGTGAGCCTCTATGTGGGTGCTGGGAACTGAGTTCGGTTGCTCTGTACTCTTAACCATTGGACCATCTCTCCAGACCTGTTGAGTCTTATTGTGCACCCTAGTATCCAGATAACTGACTGGTGTCTTGTTCTCCTGAAGAATAAACTGCCATTGGATTCATGAGTTTCAGTACAGTTGATGTGAGTCACCACAACTGTGATTCTTTGTCTTTGAAAGCCATACTCTCTCATCTTTCCCTGATGAAAAATTCCTCACATTGATTGCCAAGTTATTTACTATAATTGTAGTGTCTGGCCTATCCAAATATCTTTACTAAACTTATGCAGAACCTGCCCCATTGATTTCTCTAAGAATTCATTGTGTGTGCATGTTTTCTGTGGTCATTGGTACTGTTTGGTCAATATCCAAAGACCTAAACAGAAAGACTTACTTCATGTGCTTAAGAAATATTAGCTCCAGGACTCAAGTGTTAATTTGTGACTGTTGGATTTTATATCAAAACAGGAATTTCAGATTGACCTGGCTTCTAAGAAACCTATCAAAAGCTTTTCTAATATCTCTAGAGAAGAGCAGTCCTGGCATGGGACAGTCCCGTCTTTTATGCTTTGACCACAGTATGAGCATTTGAAATATTCCTGACGTGAGTGTTTCCTTGGCTTATTATGGCAAGATGTCATTCTACAGCATATATTTGGCCCCTCTGGGACTACTCACAATAAAATACATTGCAGGTGTGTGTGTGTGTGTGTGTGTGTACAACCTGGGGTATCACTCTCAGGAATGTCATCTACCTCTTTTGAGTCAGGGTCTCTCATTGGCCTGGAGCACTGGCTGCCCACCCAGCCCCAGGAAGACCCCTGTCTCTGCCTCTTTAGTCCAGTGATTACTTAACAATGATGCTGATATCAGAGAGGAGCTTTGCTGGGGGTGGGGGTAGTGGCATGCAGTGATACAGAGCTGATGGCACCCAGCAAAGCAGTGCAGCCCCTACTCCATAGTCATTGTAGATCCATGTGAGATGTTTCTGTTTTTATTGTTAAACCTACTTAGACTAACTGGAATGCTTTTGGAAATCTTTATCTTTTTTTTTTTTCTTAAAAAGTCTAACTAGATCATTATTAACTGGGAAGCAGAAAGCATCTGTGGTTTCAGGTTTCACAACCACAGAATGTGAAAAAGAGACCATCCCTAAGGGCCACCTCACACATTAGGGAAATGTCTCCCCTGTATCTGATAGTTCTCTTATTGCTGTGATAAATGACCAAAGCCACGTCAGGATAGAAGGGTTTATTTTGGCTCACAGTTTGAAGATACTGTCTACCACAGAGAAAAAGGCTTGGGCAAAAGCAGATCCAGCTGTGAGAGCTGGAGTGTGAGATGACTTGTCACACTACACCCTCAGTCAGAAAGCAGTGAGAAGTGAATGAGCCCCAGCCTTCCTGTCTCACTCACCATGAAACTGTGCACTGAACAAAGCCTTCCTCCCCTAAGTCCATCATGGAGGGAAAGACCCAGGCAAGGGAGCTCAACTCACTTTCTTCTTTTTATTCAGTCTAAGTTCTCAGCCATAGGATGGTGCTGCCCACACTCAGGGTAGGTCTCCCCTTCTCTGTCATTGGCCTCTGGAAACACTCGTACATAGACAAATCCACAGGTGTATCTCCTAGGTGACTCTAAATCTTGACCATCACCTCATAGCAAATCTCACACATTTCTTTGGCCCACATTGTGTACTATTCTTCTATATCCCAGACATGCTTTCAAGAGAATTCATTTATAGGTTGACTTAGGCCCAGGAACAGCAACTAGTCACTTGTAAAGACTATGGAGTCACCATAGTTTCCTTGAACTTAGTGGGTTCACCTGGCAGTTTTCAGTCAGTCCCTCTCACTGTGTAGGACTCACATGCAGAGGATGGCATCAGAGGGAGAGAAACCCTGGGTGTCCCCAGGCCTTACACTTGTATTTGACTGCAGTATGAAAGTATTGATCGATTATAACAGAGAAAAGGAAGAAGAGAAGCCTCACATGACACAAAGCATCCCAGGGTATGTGATGGGGCTGGAGATATCTATTCTGAGTTTTATTTTAAGTTTCACTGTGTATGAATTACACAGGCAACCCTGTCATTCCTTTAGGCCTCTAAACAAGCTCAGTGACAGCCAATTTGTCCAAAACATGACTAAACTTGCCTTTAAGATGTACTGTGTGCTGGGAGACTTATTGTAATAATTCCCATGCTTCTCACACCCCCTCTATCCTAGGTCAGAGAATGCCTTGTGTTCTACCCCGCTGCCTGTGATTTTTCTAGACCCAAGTCACTGTCTGCCTTTCCTTTCAGCTTTCTAGACTTTTCTCCTTTTCTTAAAACCCACAATATTAGCTCATTTTCTCATCTCTGTGTTCAAAGACCTGGCAATCGTGGAGGGAAATGCAATTTCCCGTGAGTCAAGTTGATTGTCAAGATGTAAAGTCACCTAGGAGACACACCTCCAAGTATGTCTGTGTCTGAGTGTTTCCAGAGGCCATTGACAGAGAAAGGCAGACCTACCTGGAGTGTGGGTAGCACCATCCTATGGGCTGCGAACTTAGACTGAATGATAAATGTAAGTTGAGCACCAGCACTAATCTCTTGCATCTTTCTGACTGTGGGTGTGGTGTGACCAGCCTTCTCTCACTCCAGCTGTCATGGTTGGATCTTCTCTTGCCCAGGTCTTTCCCTCCATAATGGACTTAGGGGAGGAAGGTTTTGTTCAGTGCACAGTTTCATGGTGAGTGAGACATGAAGGCTGGGGCTCATTTTGTGCCAGTGGTGACTTGGGGTGTGATCTATGTGTCTGGATTGGGACATAAAGATTTAACACTAGAATCAGGCTGTTTATAACCCATAAGCTTCACGCCTATAGCCTTATGTCTGCCAGCTAGGCCCCATGTCCCAAACTATCCACTGACTTCCCCAACAGCACCACCAGCTAGGACACAAGTGTCAAACCCAGCACCTGAGTTGACACTGCACAGCTGCTAACATACTTCTCTATGAAGCTTGTCATTGACCATCTCTGCCTTTGGGTCCTTCCTGCCATTGTCCTCTGCAGAGGTTGGCATGTATTTTCTGTTCATTTCATTTCAATCAATTTGAGGAGTCTTTGAACTCTTACTGACATCTTGTATTATTGATTATCATCTTCTTGAAGTGGAGACCTTTGATGTCTGAAAGAGTCCCATGGAAAGGATCTGTTCTTCATGTTACCAACTCAACAAGGGAAGAACTGGAGATTTTGTCATTTTTAGACCCAAAGCTCCCATTTATTAAGTTGTGGCTATAAGTCTGATGCAGTAACACATGCCTACAGCTATTATCTCAGCTCTTCACACACATACTCAGAAACACTCTGTCTGGTAGGCTAAACAAAAACCTGTCTCAAAATAGTTGAGATAAGGAACGGGACTATGTGAGGATACTAGAAAAAATGTTAGGACATCATTAATAACTCATTTCTCACTCCACTCTGTATTCCATCTCTTTCTTCAGCTTCTTTAGGTTTAATATTAGGGAGAATCTCTCTGCAAGATTTGCAGCTTCACATCTAAATAGTTCTTAGAGGGAGAGAGAGGAGACTGAGGGATCGAGATTGATTTTTAGGATCTACCAATGGCTGGGTGAGGGTGAACACGCTGTTGTTTCCTAGAGCTTGGTATTGCATTCTTAGTCCTGAGCAGTCATCCATAGAGTTTAAAGGGATTCAGGTCAACCCTCTACCCCAAACTCTGAAGATTGACAGGCCTGGCCCTCCAATTGGAAACTTACACTGTTTAGCTATGGACATGATTTAGTTCTACAGGTGAAGTCATGTGGCCAGAGTCCTTCAGATGTGCATTGACTCTGGTACCAGTTTCCATACATAGTAATGTTTCTATTAAACCATGTCTGAATGTCAACATTCATAAATCATATCTACTGTAGGGTCCTCTTTCTGGCATTTGGTGCTTCTACTTTATTTAATCTCTTATTTTCTACCATTATCTTAAGTGAGTACATGTTTGCTGAGTGACTTGATTTCTTTACCTAGGATGTGAGCCAGTCACCAAAACCCCTTACCTAGTTCTTGGCATCTGGACACTTTCATAGATCCCAGTGGACTCAGAGAAGTCACACACAATGGGGAGATTTATGATGCTACTCTGCAAGTTCAGAGATAAGGAAGCATTGGCCAGTAACACTGCCCTTTGATGCCTAACCAGGTGCCTGAGTAGAAGCTGGAGATTGTGGCTGTGTGACCTGGAAGAGTCCAGGATCTCCCAGAAGGAAGATGTGTGTCCTCCATGGAGACCTCATGCCAGGCCATAGTGAGCTGTGGACCATAATGACCTGGCTCTCAGAGCACAGAGATGAAAGTAGGGAGATCCTGTTATCTCTGGCACTTCCTGAGATGCAGGGCCTGCTCTGCTCCTGTTCCAGCCTGCAGTGAGCCCTGCTATTCAGGTTCTTCCTGCCTCCTCAAAGCCAGGGGGAGACCACCCACTGTCTCACAGTACCTCAGGTCCTCCCCTTTAAGAATTCCAGATGCCCAAGATGAGTTTTCTATAAATGTTTATGTTATATTTCAGGTACTTTTTTTTTTTTTTTTTAGTCTATGGACATAGAAACCCATGCTTTCCTATAACCCCATACTCTAGACATTCTGGACACTCTCCCACATTGACATCTTTCTCTGCTAATGACTTTTGCATCTTTGAAGTACCTGGATCACAGCTTCTTTACTAGTGAGTTTAGTGAGTTTAATGACTTTGTTTTCTGTTTCATCTAACAAAGTACGTTGCAGGCATTGCTCAACAATATATTTAATTTGACTTAGTATTCATACAAGGGTTGAGACTGTCTGTGATACTAATATTAGGATCAGAATTTGCATCTTATTCATGGAAAGGGCTTGGGTTCTGCTGTTACTGTGTAAGATCTGTGCTGAGAACTTTGAGCATTGAACAGAATTTACCAGCCCTGCTCTCAGATTGGTATGTTGATCCTACCCCTTTTATCAACTTAGTCTTTTTTGTTGTTCTTTCCCCCACTTTGTGTGTGTGTGTGTGTGTGTGTGTGTGTGTGTGTGTGTGTGTGTGTGTGTGTTCTTCTACCCTTGCATGTGTGGAAGTATTATGCTTCACCTTATTTTTGAGACAGTCTCTCACTGAGCCTGGCTGGCCAGCAGAGGCCCCAGGGTTTTCCTGACTTTTTCCTCTCCCCAGTGCTGGGGTTACAGATGTGTTTACATGGGGGCTAGGTTAGCCAAGCGTAGGTGCTCATGCCTGTACAACAGACAATTTACCCACTGACCTACTGCATTAGCCTCTACTCCTTAACATAAAGCTTAGGCGTTAATGTGGGCTTTCTTTTGATTTAGAATATAGAATTTGATGTTTTCTTAGGGGTTTTGCTCTAATCAGGAACAATGACTTTGTGTGATGAAAAACATTAGAATATGGTATGGTGTCTAAGTCAAGCTAGCTGCCTGTGATAGTTTCCACTGATCATAGTGGTATGATAGCTGGAAGGAGACAGATTGTTCCATGGAATGTGATCCATTAACACTGAAAGCAATGGATTAGTAGACTGTCTTCTCATGACCACTCTACAGCGCTGAGGAAAATGGGTCTGCCCACCTCCTGACTCTTTCCCTAGTGAAGTCATATTTTACCTGTAGTCTATCACAATTGGCAGAGGGTGTATACACCTATCTTGCTTCTTACTTAGTAGGGGACATCCATAGCTAACTGATGAGACATGAGGTGAGCTTTCATTAGCTGTTTTGATAGTCTTTGCTGTCATAGTTGGGCTTTTCTGGTCTTTTTCTTTCTTACACCAACCCGAGGAGGCCAAAAAGAAAAAAAAAAAGAAGAATTAAATATAATTTGCATCTGCTGTAGAGATGCCTCTAAGATAGTTGCTCAGAGGGAGCTAGGGATTCTGGGAGAAAGCCTGAAAGAGGACAGGACTAGGCAAAGGTGGTAGAGACAGGGGTCTTCAGAGGTATGGGGTAGCAGCATGGCACTGAACATGGTGGTGTTCCTTCTGCAAGGTTCTTTTGTTACAAACATCTAGGGAGGCAGCAGTCCTGTCTAGTTCCTGTGCTGGGGGGGGGGGGCAGCTATGCAGCTTCAGCTCAGCCCAGGTGCTCCAGTCGGGGATGACAGCTGCAGCATTCCGGCTTCCTTCCCATTCACCGACTTCCTACTGGAATGCTGAGCACCTGGGCTGTTTTCCTGTTCCCAGAAATATATATATATATGTCACATGTGACCCTGTTAGATGAGGGGAAGGCCCTAGGCTCTATCTGTCCATGATGCTACATGGTACTGTGTCATAGCACACTGGTCTGGAACACAAGGACATTTGCACATCCAACCCTTTGTGAATAGCAACTCAAGGAACCCACATTAGCTTGTGAACCATGTTTTCCCCAGGAGTAAACAGTGTATGTACGTGGCTGCGATCTTAGCTCTTGAATGCTGACTTTTTCTCCTAGTGTGAACCGAGTATTTGTTCATATTTAGACAGCTTCTAGGTGGAGGTAATTTAGGCATTTAATCAGATATAAAGCTATGCTAAAAACAGGAATAGCTCATTATAGATTCACAGATCTGTATATGTGTGTGCTCAGGGATGAAAATAATACTGGGATACATTTCAGAGGAAAGAGATGAGTGAAAATAAGAAAAAAAAAACTAATGGATTTGAGCCCAAGTAAATGAAACTCTATTATTTAATTATAGTATCCGACTGCGAATATAAATGGAAGATGAGCAAGAATTTTTTCTCCTGCTTGGATTATAGAAGATTTCATGACTAAAAGGGAAAGTCTGTCACTCAGAGCTCCACACTAGAGGTCTGATTCTTCATAGAGTGAATCAGGGAACAGAGAAAATATTTTGGGAATTGAGGACGATGTCTTTTGCACACACTCAAGGTTTTTATATCTAAAATGAGTAAAATTGTACATTGGAATAAAGGTTTTGTCCATCCAATTTCCAATTCTGTGTTGCCTAGATAGATAGGAAAATGTCTCACTCTACAGAGGAAATAGAGTCACGATTTCCTTTTTGAAACCTTTCTGGGCTCCTCACTGAAGTATCGATGATCAGGCCATGTATTTGTTATCCATTGCTGCTCTTGGCAAGTGGGTGCATTGCAGCCCTGGTTTCCTGGTTCTGTGCCAGTGCAGATGACTGGGGGTAGTCCATCTGCCATGTTCTTATTTTGCCTCCCTTAAGGAAATGAAGTGTAATTGAATGCCAAGCAGACTGTTAACACATTGGAGAGAAAAGTTAATATTTTTTCCTCTCACAGTGTCTCTCAGTACCTTCAGACCATGGTTCTAGCTCAACTCTGCAGTTGACTCATCTTGACCTTGGGGAGTTAACTTTATATGTCTGCAATTGATTGTTGGTAAGGGAACTGTTCATCCTGTTTATATTCCTAGCAGGCTATGTATTGTTGAGAGTTCATGGTATGATAAATAGACTACGTGGAGTTTCAAAGACTTTTCTAGACTCACAATTTTTGTCTCTTTTAAAACTGCCTATTCCAAAGTGATGTAAATCAAAAGATAGATACCTTGAGGTTTTGAATGAGAATTTTTGCCCCTTATTTCTGTCGTCTGCCTTGGGAATGTAGATATGTGCTTTTGTTCTGTATGGTAGAAGACAGGATAATGTTATGCATAGTTACATTTGTCTAGACATTTGAATTCTTCATTTACTGCCTTTACCAGTTTTCAGAATTATTCAATAGAGCACACCTTATTGATTCATGCCATACTATATTCAAACTGGTAAGGTGATGACACTAGCTTAGCATGATGCTATGTATCTATAACGCCATACACCTAGAGAAACTGCTAAGAAAGAAATGACTGGTTAAAAAAAATCCACAACTTAGGAGCATTAAAATGAAGTCAAAACTGTGAAATAAGAATTGAAGGCAGGAAGAAAACAGAAGTGAGAAATGGAGGGGAAAGCCCAGGGGAAAAATGCACTCATAGCCCTAACACAACAATATACACATTAAATGTAAATGATCTAAATACAACAATTAAAAGATACATTGTCAGACCACAAAACAGGATCAAAACAAGCCTATGTATAAGAAATTGTTCATCTAGGTGTGGTGGTCCATATCTGTGATCCCAGTATCCAGGGAGGCTGAGGCATGAGGATTGCTATGGGTTCAAGGTCCACCTGGGCTCCATAGTGACTGCTAGGTCAGTAAGGAGCATATTCCAAGACCTTGTCTAAAGAGCAAACAAAACAACACAAAAGAAACTATTGAATTGAATAATGTGTGCACTTTGGAAAATGAATGGATGAAAAGATGTATCACAAAATATTAGTGGGAAATGAGAATTATTCAATGAACTTAAAAGCAGTAATCTTCAAAGCAAATTAAATCACCAGTTTAAAGGATGACATATATTATAATGTTTTCAAGCCATCCTGAATGTCTGTGTGCTGAGTAACTGAAATGCAAGATGAATGGAAACATGAGAAAATTGGAAATAAAATGGCCAAGTCCACAATGATAACAGAAGATGACAACAACCTTCTGTTTAGAATCATTTGACCACTACCCCTCTCTCCTGACCTAGTTTGTGTTGCCACAGAGGCCTCTGGCTTTTGCTGGACATGCTTGTCGGCTCTCACCACAGGGCCTTTGTTCCTACTGTCCCCTCTGTCTAGAGAACCGCCCTCTCTGCCCTGCTCACTCACCGTAGCTAAGCCTGTGCTCAAATGTCCCCTCATCTTTCCAGAAGTGGTGTTCCCACCAAAATCTGCCCCTTCCCTCACTTCCTCTTCTCTCATCAGAAAGAGATGTGAAAGTTGGCAATATTCAGCATCTTGGATACATATTCAGTGCTTTTTTCCTTATTGTCCCCAAATCTTCCTCAAGAAGTGATTAAGGACGCCTAGCTGAGGAGCAGGATTGTGTGGTAGCTGGTCATATTGCATCAGCAATCTAGAAACAGCAGACAGGAAGTAAGTCTGGGCTAAACAACCTCAGGGTCCATTCCCGGTGACCCACTTTCCCAAGAAAGGCTCTACAACCTTCTAACTGGGCACTAGCACCTGGGGACCAAGTGTCAAACACAGGGGCCTATGGGGGACATTTCATAGGTAAACCACTGTGGATAGGAACTTCAAAATCCCCCAGCAGGCTTCTCTATCCTGCATTGTCTTTTATTTGGAGCATTTTATTTGAAATAAACAATGGAATTGTTGAGAATAGGCAATGTAATTCACTCTTTTCTCTGTCACTGAGTACTCTGTATCGACAGGGTTTTCAGTGTGTTGCTCTGTCATGTGTGGTTGATTCCTTCTAATAGTGTTTTCCTGAACACCTAAGTTTTCGTAGCCATAATACTGCCTGTATAGACCATGGACCTAAATGAGCTGACTCTAATTCTCTTCTAGACACTCTAACCTGTTGTGGTGCCAAGATCTACTTCCAGAGGATCCTTAGAAGTCGTGGACAAGCCCCCCACATGTGGCAGGTATGACTTCTTCATGTATACACGGAGATCCTCCATTTAGCCATATAAGCAGTGATGTGGGATGCATCTAAGTTCTCAGTGAGGCTATTTGGCCTCAAGTTCCCATGGCATAAGTCTCCGGCTCCATTAGATCCATAATTTATTTCCACCCTCTCATCCCTGGTCGAGCATATGTGGACATTTCTCAAAGGCACTCTTATCCGCCCTTTCTATTGTCTTCTTCTTCCTCCTCCTACATTACTTTTTGCAGTGTTTCAGTGGAACTCAGGGCCTCTTGCATTCTAGAATGCTAGGCAAGGGCCAACCACTGAGTTTTAGCCCCAGCCACACACTATGATCTACCTTCCAGAGACTTCTGCCCTTCTGTTATGCTTTCCAGGCACATCCTGGGCCCATCTGATAATCATGATGACCAGAACAAACCCTGTTGGGTGTCATAAAACTCCCTGACCTTTGCACTGTCACCCTGAGGCATGGTGCTTGTTCCATGGACTGTATTCTAGGACATAGTCTTAACATATTATCTTGTCATTTCTAAAATCTAAGCTTTACCCACACAGGGAATTCTCTCTTACCTTTATCTCCCCATAACAGTTTCACCCTGAAACATACTTTGAACAAGCCCAACTTGGAAACTGCTTTAGTTAAGTTTACTATTGCTGTGATAAAAAAAAAATTATGACTAACACAACTTGAGGAGAAAAGGGTTTATTCAGCTTACATTTCCACATCACAGTTCATCATCAAAGGATGTCAGGACAGGAACTCAAGCAGAGCTGGAACTTGTAAGCAGGAGGTAATTTAGAGGCCATGGAGGGGAGTTGCTTACTGGCTTGTTCTCCATGGTTTGTTCAGCCTGCTTTCTATAGAACCCAGGACCACCAGCCCAGGGATGACACCTCCCACATCAGTCATCAAGAAAATGCCCTACAGGTGTGTATACAGTCTGATCTTATGGAGGTATTTTCTTATTGAGATTCCTTCCTCTCAGATGACTTTTTAAGCTTCTGTCAAGTTGACATAAAACTAACTACTCAGCACAGAAGTAAAGCAATCACATGTAGCTAGAGTTTTCCTGCCTTGCCCACATTCAGGACAAATCTTTGTCACCCACCAGTCCCACAGCCGCTCAGACCCAACCAAGTAAACACATAGACTTATATTGCTTACAAACTGTAAGGCCGTGGCAGGCTTCTTGCTAACTGTTCTTATAGCTTAAATTAATCCATTTTCATAAATCTATACCTTGCCACGTGGCTTGTGGCTTACGGACATTTTCACATGCTGCTTGTCATGGCGGTGGCTGGCAGTGACTCTCTCTGCCTTCCTGTTCCAATTCTCCTCTCTGTTAGTCCCACCTATACTTCCTGTCTGACCCCTGGCCAATTGGTGTTTTATTTATTGACCAGTCAGAACAATTTAACATACAGACCATCCCACAGCAATCACAGTATTTAAATTTTATCTCTTGGTCAAATTTAGGTCTTAATCAGGCTCCAGACCTTATAGGCTCACTTGCAGATCAAAAAGACTTTTCTGAGTATTTCTAATCTCCAGCCAGAAGCTGCATATCAGCTGTGCCCAACATCAGGCCACATCCACAGCTTCAAAGTCAACAGCAAATTGTCTCTCCCGCTCACTGAGGCTCATGTCAGTGGGACCTGCAGTGAGGAGGAACCTTCATATTTTCTTGTTTGTTGTTGGTTTGTTGTTTGTTTGTTTACCAGTCACCTGTTCATTGAGTCATTGGCTGCTGCAGCTGAATTCTAAAGGGTTAGAACATGGAAAAGAAGAATGGAAAAGAGCTTGGGGAAATCTCCCATGAACTGGTGCTCTGTTAAGTTAGGTGTGCTTTGTAGTTCTGGTAGAAATTTAAGTCTGCTTTTGGGGGGATTTGAGTATTTCCCCTACTGGACTCATCTGGCTTCAACTGTCTTATATTGAGCATGGCTTCTCCTACAGTGTGCACTGCCTGCTTAGTTCCTGTTTTTCATATAGTCTATTCTCCATGGAGTTTAGAAGTGTTAGGTGGATGAGCCCACTGGTTTTCTTGAGGAGCTGTCTAGCTATCTTACACACAGCTGACATGCCCATGAAGCATGCATCTTATTGGTCTACATGAAAAGGAAGGGGGACAAGTTTTTCTCAGAATCCAGACCTGTTCTTTTCCCAACCATCTTGACTTCCAGAATTCCACCATGGTAAGCCAGTCTCTAGTCCACTGGGTCTCTGAACCTTGGGAGATAGAGCCTGGTAGGCCTTCTGGAAACTTTGGTGGGTAAACTGCTTGCTGAAAAGTGAGAGGACTGAGCTTGGATACCCAACAGCCATGCAAAAGATGGACCCAGTGGTGTGCATCTGTGACCTCAGAACTGGGGCTTGTTAGCTAGCCAGCTCAGCCAATCAGTGAACTCCAGATTCAGTGAATGGCCCTTTGTCAAAAATAAGGTGTAGATGGTTAGAGGAAGACAGCTGATGCCATAGAAGCAGGGAAGTTCCATAATTGATTTCCCATAAGGCAAGAGGTTTGTTCAGCATCCCACTGAGCCATGAAACCTCCCTGTTAAATTTTAAAACCATCGAACTCCTCCTCAGTTTCTTTCAAATTCTGGATCTGGAGCTGGTCCTTTACTTGTGAATTTCCCAGCTGTTCAGTGAAGGTGCCTCGGTTGGATCTTCCTGTCAAAGATCTGATCATTTTACCCCAAACAGGGACAGTGGAAGCAGGAGGAAACTCATGCATGAGAGTGAAGAACATTAAGATTGCAGCTGTCTTCCCCTCTCGATACTCCCTGGTCTCTCCGGGGTCTACACCTGTCTTGACTACACTGAATTTTCATGCCGAGGGGTCGCTCTCTCCTCTTAAGTTAGCGAACCTATACAAAGGTCTCTCCTAAGCCCACTGCTGCGTATAGGAACAATGCTAGTTTCCCAGAGGACATCGAGCTTTTGGTCCGCACACTTCACATAATTGGTTCTTCCCTCCCCATGCCTTCTGCTCTGTGAATACTTTCCCACTGATGGAAGTCTGGGGTGTAACCATTCAAAGGGTTGCCCAGGGGAAAGAAGTTGTACTTGTGTAAAAAAGGCCAAATATTTCTAGTATTCTGTTCCATACGCTAAAGAAATAAGCCTTTGCTCTTTGGGCTCTTTCCGTGTTGTTCTAGTTTTTATAACAGCTCAGCATATTTTATACTAAGGGTTTACTGTGGAAGTTTGAGAGGGCACTCCTGGGAATATGTCTCATGCAGGTGGCCTTCGAACAACAGTCTATTGTCTCAGAGCTCTAGGGTACTGATGTTCACAGTAATGGAGCCAGCAAGGGTGGGCCTTTCTGAAGGCTTTGTGGGAAAGTGCCACATCTTTTCTCTGTCTCCTACACTGTTCCTTCTCAAGTGTGTTCTGGGGTTTGGATAAGTGTCCCCCAAATACCCACATATCAACACCACATGCCCTGGGTGTGCCAGTGGGAGGCAAGTGGAGCAAGGAGGTCAGACCTGGTGTCAAGTCTTTAGTTTTCAGGGTTATGGGTGCCTCCATATTGACTGTGCTACCTCGTCCAGTGTTTGTGCCTCTCTCTGGCTCATAATATGATTGGCTTTATTTCACTGCATGCTTCAGCTGTGATGCATTATGGGCATCAAACTGGTGGGGCCCAGTGACCCTGGACTCACTTCTAGAAACATGTTCCAAAGTAACGCTTTTTCTCTATGTGAAGTATTTGCCTCATGTATTTTGTTATAGTGATAGAAAGTTAACATCACACATCTGTCACTATGCTCACATTTCCCTTTTCTGCTTATTTGTTTTGGTTTTTCAAGACAGGGTTTCTCTGTGTAGCCCTGGCTATCCTGGAACTTGCTCTGTAGACCAAGTTAGCCTTGAGCTCAAAGATCCCCCTGCCTCTGCTTTTGAAGTGCTGGTTAAAGGTGTGCGCCGCCATGCCCAGCTCCACCTTATTCTTCTGGCTGACTGTCCACATAAATGACCTCATTTTAATGAATCACATTTAGCGAGACTAGGTCACATTCCACAGTACTGGAGATAGACCACCCCAGGCCAGCATGATGGCTGGCCTGGTAGACTGATAGAGGTGCTTGTTGCTAAGCCTAACTACTTGAATTCCATCCCTGGAACCTATGTGGGGGAAGAGAGAACTAATGCCCTAAAGATGCCCTATGACCTCCACATAGGCAATATCGACACATGCCTGCCACCCACATAAATAATAAGTGTAAAGAGAAAGAATTTCATCATCTCAATTTTGAGGGAGACACTATTTAGCCTAGAGGGCTAGAACTCAAGGAGGCTGAATTCAAGTGTCTTTAAGGTCACACAACCTTAAAGTCACAGTGCAGAAATTCTGGGCCATGTGGAGCAGAAAGAGAGTCACTCTTTTCCAAATAGCCATATTCCACCCAGAAGTAGCTCTCCCATAAACATGAAATTGTGCCACCCCTGAGTGACCCAAGAATCACAAGCCTCCAGAGCCAGTGGTCCAAGCTGACATCATAGTCTTGGCTAGAAAACCAATTTGTAGCTGAATTCACCAAACAGGTAATGCAGGATTGCAGAGTTTCCTCAGCTATTAAAATGGTGCAGTGTTCACCGATATCCTTCTGTGGCCTGGAGTTGCATTTTGGGGGCCCTTGACCTGTATCCATGTTTAACTAGGCTGTGTGTGTGGTCTCCTTCACAGGAGGCATATGTAAACAGAACATAATAAAGCAACATGGTGAAAACATACAAAAGAATAAAGATAAACTGTTTGCTTGAAGTCCCTTCAAGGGACTTACAGAATAATGGGATTAACTAATGGCTTTGCTAGAAAAGGGTGAACTGTGTTGAACTTCACCAGGGATATTATTTGAAATTCTCGGGTTGTTGTGAATGTTTCCGTTTCTGAACCTATTCCTACTGCCTCCTGAGTGGAAGATGAGATTGACATCGGCTTAGAAACCAAGCTTGATGCACAATGGGCCTGATCAGAGTCTGGTAATATCCATCACTGTCTTATTCCAGGTGGTAATCTTTTTTTCTTTATCATTTCTTTAGTTAGACCTGATGTACATGCCATCAGATGTGTCCTTGGTAAGACCTTTCTTGCCAAAACTCTAGTGGATGTTCACATACTAAGAAATATGTGTAGTGAGAAATATTTTTTTAAATTTCACTTTAAGGAAATGACATTAGGGAAATTTAGCTAATGGTGTGTATGATTTCAAGTAAAGCAGACTGCTGGACATGTAAATAAGGCTGGTGTTGGTGTGTGGGTTTTAAGAGATTGAGTGGGAGAGCTAATGAAAATTAAAGCCAGTTACAAAAATATTATAAATCAAATGTCTTATTATAAATCAAATACAGCCAGCTACAAATACTTTTACATAAAGACTGAAAAACAGGAGTCTGAAAAACCCTGCTAGGAAGCTGGAGAGATGCCCAGTGGTTCCGAGGACTGGCTGCTCTCGCAGAGGTTCCTGGTTAAACTCCCAGTACCCACTTGGTACTCAACCATCTGTAACTCAGGTCCCGGGGATCGGACACCCTCTTCTGAACTTCACAAGTACCATGCACACACGTGATGCACATGCATACACACAGGCAACACAGTCGCCCCGTGAAATAATAGAACAAATGAATCTTTTAACAAGTCCCACTAAGGGAGCCAGGCATGGTAGAGTCTATACCTGCCATCTCAGCACTTGGGAAGTAGAGGCACAGGATCGGGAGTTCAGGTCCTCCTCAGCTACGTAGCAAATTCAAGGCCAGCATGGTCTATGTGAGACCCCAGAATCAAACTAAAGAACTTCCTAACAAAAATAACCAGAAATAACCTAAGTTATCAGGGTCCACTTGCCACTGTTTTCTTCCTGAGTATTGACTCTAAGGGACCTCGTCATGCTAGGCAAGGGCTCCACTCCCAGCCTGGCATCAGATTATTGATGAACACTCATGTGCTGTGTGGAGATGACTTTAGGAATGAGTGTGTATAGGGCTGTGCTGGCTGAGCAATCCTCGTCTCCTAATGGCATCATGGTGACCCCAATGTGCCAGTGCAGGCTGGGGTTCCTGGTGTACTGATGCCTCTGAGAACAACCCGATGTTATACCATGTTTGTAAAAGTGTAGTGTGTATGGTGTTTGTTAAGCATAATAACCACTATGTTAATTGCAAGGTGAGTTGGTACAGGAACTTGACTAGAAAGCTGTTCGCAGAAACAAAGAGAGGGTCCACTTCACTGAGGGAGACAGGCTAAGGCATAGGAAGATGGAAATAACAGGACAAGCAAACAGCATGTCAGAAACAACAGAGAACTCTACTGGGGGCGGCACCCTGGGAGGACCTGTGCCAGTTGTCCCATTGGCAAGGGAAGTTTCCGAGTAGGGAAGGAATGTATCTAAAATTTTATCTTACACAAAATCGACGTGCAGCAACGTGATGGGATAGAGAGCTCAGAAAGACAAACTAGAGCTAAGAGACCAGCAGGGAGCCAGGAGCAGCAGGCCGCTGAAGGCAACTCACACCAGCTAGACTGCTCGGGCCTCACCGTACAATGTGCTCATTCACATGCTGTTGAAAGGAAACTTGGTAGGAACCAAGCTTTAATATGTTTACAGTTTTCTTCTTTGACATTTTCATACATGCATACATTGTATTCTGATTACAGTCACTTCCGAAGTTCATCTTCTCTTCTCCCCTCCTGTTCACTCTGGACCCCTTCTTAACAAGTTCATCTACTTTCATGTCTTTAAAAAGAAAAAGAAAAAAAAAACCAAACTCACGTCTTTGAGTTTCATTTGAGTTGTTTGCAGGAGCATGGGTGGGCACCTCACCTGTGGCTACAACACTGAGAAAACTGACCCCCCAGAAGCCGTCACCTGCCAGCAGCTCCTCAGCTAGGGCTGGGACCTCGTGACTCCCTCCACCAGGTTTAGAAGCGCAGTCATTTTGCAGTGCCTTCTCTTTCTGAATCATTGCTCCCCTATTACATTTCTATTCCCACAGAGTGACATGGCGCACCCCTACACATTTCCTGCTCACAGTTCTGCATTTTATTGTCTTCATCTCTAAGTTGTAAGTGTCAGGCTTCATGGTTATAGATAGAGCCCCAAAGTGATGCTGTGGTACGGTAATTTCTTAAAACATCGTTGTAACAGAGGAACAGAGAAGATGCAGAGGCTAAGGGGTGGGCCAGTCATATTGGTGCAATGGAAAAGCTTGGGTTAGGATTCTCATACTGCGGGGAAAGGTACAGATAAGTCAGGGGCTTAAACTTTTTATTGGGCATCTGTGTGTGTGTGTGTGTGTGTGTGTGTGTGTGTGTGTGTGTGTGTGTGTCTCCCCATGTCTTTGTGTGTATGTGTTTATATTTAGATTTACAGAGGTAGATTGACTATGCCAAAGTGTATGAATATTTCAAATGATTGTGTTATCTGTTACCACATTGCTTTCCAGATAAATCTGTGCCATTTAACCTTGCTATAGTAAATGTAGAAATGAGTTTTCTTCTCCATGTACCCACCAGCCTTGGACATTATAATTTTAGTATTTTTCAAGCTAAATTACTTGGTAACAGTGATTTTAATTTTTCAAGCTAAATTACTTGGTAAAGGTAACCTCCTTCTCATTTTAATCTGAAGTAAGATGGATACCGTCCATTATTGTGTTCTCTCATGGGATCCTATGGGAGTTATTTACTGTGGTATCTTCCTGAGTGATTTAGGAAGCAGTAGAAGCTAGTTGTAAATCTTTTATGTAAGTAGTGATGTTATGTACCCAAATGCTTACACATACACCGATTATAAAAGGTAGAAATACTTGATAGTCAGGTTGTTCAGATCCAGTGTTCACAAACTTCCTTTGAAAGGCTAGAGCATAAATATGATAGGCTCAGTGGGCAAGGTCAAGATATTGTGTAAGTAAAAATGAAAAATAATTTGCACAAAATTTGACATAACCAAATCATAATAATACTTGAGTAGTTTTTATGCCGAATATCCACTCAAGAACAATTGAACCTGAAGGGAGGGTTTTAACTGCAGTTTTGAAGTTTGTGTCTTTGTCATCAGGTTGGTTATACATGTTCAAACTGATGGAAAATATTCAAGCTATTTATATTTGACACAAGGTGAGCTCTTTGAAGGCCAGTGCTGGGCACACTGTGTTTTAGATGGTGACTTGTGTATGTCACTGGCCGGTTGAACTTTTCTGGTTTTCCATCACTGTGATAAATACTTGAAACATCCTTCAGGAGTAAAAAGGCTTATTTTTGCTTGCCATCTTGAAGGATCTCATTTATGGTCAGGTGGGCCTCTGGACAGCATTTGGGAGCCAATGGTGGAGCAGAAATCACTCCACTCAGGGCCAAGGAGTTAAAAGAAATTGAGAAGGGGCTTGGGTCCTACCATGTCTCAAAGACATGCCACCAGTAATCTAGAGTCCACCTCCAAGGAACAATGTTGTGGTGGAGACCAAGCCTTTACATTTGGATCCTGATGGACATTTGAAATCCTTCAAATACTGTTTGTTGATGAGTTTCTGTTCCATCAAACTTTATTTGAATCTACTTGGGAATCTATAACATGCTATATATTATCAAAATGTGTGTGTGCACACACATAAACATGTGCATCTTTGTGTATAATGTATGTAGCTGGAGCTGTGAGATAACTCTGCATTGATAACAGATTTATCTAGCAACACCCCTATGTTGAAGCACGTTCTCTCTTTGGATGCAGGAGTGAGAAGTGGGAGAGGAAATCTGACTGTACAGACTCCGATTGGGTCTGTGGGGAGAATGTGTGAATGATCTCTTTTTCCTGAGAGTCTCATTATGCAGCCCTGGTGGGCCTAGAACTGGCCATGTAAACCAGAATGGCCTCCTGCCTCTGCCTCCCAATGGTGAATCACATGCATGTGCCCTACACATGCCATACTCCTGTGTGCGCATGAAGCCAAGTATGAATGCATCTTTCATTAAGTTCTGCTTCTGCTAACGTTTGGGGGGTTGTGGTTTTGCTTCATAGTCACCATTGACAAAAGAGAAAGAGAGACTTGAAAACTCTTAATTTTCTGCAACCCATCCTCCAAGTCTTTCAAGTCTTAACATTTTTTTCATGTTTCTTTTTATTTTATTTTATTTTATTTTATTTTATTTTATTTTATTTTATTTTATTTTATTTTACAATACCATTTAGTTCTACATATCAGCCACGGGTTCCCCTATTCTCCCCCCTCCCACACCCTCCCCTTACCTCCAGCCTACCCCCCCCATTCCCACCTCCTCCAGGGCAAATCCTCCCCCGAGGACTGCGATCAACCTGGTAGACTCAGTCCAGGCAGGTCCAGTCCCTTCCTCCCAGACTGAGCCAAGTGTCCATGCATAAGCTCCAGGTTTCAAACAGCCAACTCATGCAATGAGCACAGGACTTGGTCCCACTGCCTAGTTGCCTCCCAAACTGATCAAGCCAATCAACTGTCTCACCTATTCAGAGGGCCTGACCCAGCTGGGGGCCCCTCGGCCTTTGGTTCATAGTTCATGTGTTTCCATTCATTTGGCTATTTTTTTTCAATAATTGAGTAGAACCGAAATTTATTATAAGCCACAGTAGTCCTAGGGACCTCCATACTATATATATAGCCTCTATGGTTCTATGGGCTGTGGTCTGATTGTTCTTTATTTTATATCTAGAATCTACTTATAAGTGAGTACATACCATGACTGTCTTTCTGGGTTTGGGTTGCCAAAACCATTTGTTGAAGATACTTTCTTTTTTCCATTGTATAGTTTTGGCTCCTTTGTCAAATACCAGGTGTTCATATGTGCATGGATTAATGTCAGGGTCTTCAATTCGATTCCATTGGTCTGTATGTCGGTTTTTATACCAGTACCAAGCTGTTTTTATTACTATAGCTCTATAGTAGAGTTTGAGGTCAGGGATGGTGATGCCTTCAAAGGTTGCTTTATCATATAGGATTCTTTTAGCTATCCTGGGTTTTTTGTTTTTCCATATGAAGTTGAGTATTTTTCTTCCCAAGTCTGTGAAGAATTGTGTTGGGATTTTGATGGGGATTGCATTGAATCTGTAGATTGCTTTTGGTAAGATTACCATTTTTACTATGTTAATCCTACCTATCCATGAGCATGGGAGATCCTTCCATTTTCTTATATCTTCTTCAATTTCTTTCTTTAGAGATTTAAAGTTCTTATCAAAAAGGTCCTTCACTTGTTTAGTTAGTGTTATCCCAAGGTATTTTATATTATTTGTGGCTATTGTAAAGGGTGATGTTTCTCTGACTTCTTTCTCAGCCCTTTTATCATTTGTGTATAGGAGGGCTACTGATTTTTTTGAGTTGATCTTGTATCCTGCCACTTTACTGAAGGAGTTTATCAGCTGTAGGAGTTCTCTGGTAGAGTTTTTGGGGTCACTTATGTATACTATCATATCATCTGCAAATAGTGAAAGTTTGACTTCTTCCTTGCCAATTTGTATCCCTTTGATCTTCTTTTGTTGTCTTATTGCTCTAGCTAGAACTTCTAGTACTATATTGAATAAATATGGGAGAGTGGACAGCCTTGTCTTGTTCCTGAATTTAGTGGTATCGCTTTGAGTTTCTCTCCATTTAATTTGATGTTTGCTGTTGGCTTGCTATAAATTGCTTTTATTATGTTTAGAAATGTTCCTTGTATTCCTGATCTTTCCAAGATCTTTATCATGAAGGGGTGTTGGATTTTGTCAAAGGCTTTTTCAGCATCTAAGGAGATGATCATGTGGTTTTTTTTCTTTCAGTTTGTTTATATGGTGTATTACATTGACTGATTTTCATATGTTGAACCATCCTTGCATCCCTGGGATGAATCCTACTTGGTCGTGATGGATGATTGTTTTGATGTATTCTTGGATTCGGTTTGCCAATATTTTGTTGAGTATTTTTTCATCAATGTTCATGAGGGAGATTGGTCTGTAGTTCTCTTTCTTTGTTGCATCTTTGTGTGGTTTGGGTATCAGGGTAATTGTAGCCTCATAAAAAGAGTTTAGTAGCATTCCTTCTGTTTCTATTGTGTGGAACACTTTGAAGAGTATCGGTATTAGTTCTTCTTTGAAAGTCTGGTAGAATTCTGCACTGAAACCATCTGGTCCTGGGCTGTTTTTGACTTTTGATGACTGTTTCTATTTCTTTAGGGGTTATTGGTCTATTTAAATGGTTTATCTGGTCTTTATTTAATTTTGGTATGTGGTATTTATCCAGAAAATTGTCCATTTCTTCCTGGTTTTCCATTTTTGTGGAGTACAGGTTTTTGAAGTATGATCTGATGATTCTCTGGATTTCCTCGTTGTCTGTTGTTATGTCTCCCTTTTCATTTCTGATTTTGTGAATTTGGGTGCTCTCTCTTTGCCTTTTGGTTAATTTGGCTAGGGGTTTGTCTATCTTGTTGATTTTTTCAAAGAACCAACTCTTTGTTTCATTGATTTTTTTGTATTGTTCTCTTGTTTTCTATTTCATTGATTTCAGCCCTCAATTTGATTATTTCCTGGCGTCTATTTCTCCTGGGTGAGTTTGTTTCTTTTTGTTCTAGAGCTTTCAGTTGTGCTGTTAATTCATTGGTATGGGATTGCTCCATCTTCTTTATGTGTGCATTTAGAGCTATGAATTTTCCTCTTAGTGCTGCTTTCATAGTGTCCCATAAGTTTGGGTATGTTGTACTTTCATTTTCATTGAATTCTAGGAACTCTTTAATTTCTTTCTTTATTTCTTCCTTGACCCATTGATGTTTCAGGTGGGTATTATTCAGTTTCCATGAGTTTGTGGGTTTTCTATAATTTTTGTTGTTGTTGAGGTCTAACTTTAAGGCATGGTGGTCTGATAAGATACAGGAGGTTATTCCAATTTTTTGTATCTGTTGAGATTTGTTTTGTGTCCAAGCATGTAGTCAATTTTTGAGAAGGTTCCATGGGGTGCTGAGAAGAAGGTATATTCTTTTGTGTTAGGTTGGAATGTTCTGTAGATATCTATTAGGTCCATTTGAGTCATAACATCTGTTAGGTCCTTTATTTCTTTGTTAAGTTTCAGTCTGGTAGATCTGTCTTTTGGTGAGAGTGGAGTGTTAAAATCTCCCACTACTAATATGTGGGGTTTGATGTGCGTTTTAAACTTTATTAGTGTTTCTTTTATGAATGTGGGTGCTTTTGTATTTGGAGCATCAATGTTTAGAATCGAGACTTCATCTTGGTGGATTTTTCCTGTGATAAATATGTAATGTCCATCTCTTTTGATTGATTTTAGTTTGAAGTCTATTTTATTAGATATTAAGATAGCTACACCAGCTTGTTTCTTAGGTCCATTTGCTTGGAAAGCCTTTTCCCAGCCCTTTACTCGGAGGTAGTGTCTGTCTTTGAAGTTAAGGTGTGTTTCTTGTATGCAGCAGATGGATGGGTCCTATTTTCTTATCCATTCTGTTAGCCTGTGTCTTTTTATAGGTGAGTTGAGACCGTTGATATTGATGGATATTAATGACCAGTGATTGTTAATTCCTGTTATTTTTTGTGGTTGTGTTGTGTTGTCCTTCTGTGGTGTATGTTGGTGTGGGATTATCTATTGCTTGATTTTTCATGGATGTGTTTAGCTTCTTTGGGTTGGATTTTCCCTTCTAGTGCTTTCTGTAGGGCTGGGTTTGTGGACAGGTATTGATTAAATCTGGTATGTCCCCGTCAGCTGCCACTGGGTCTGAATGTCCCTGTCGGCCGCCGCCGTTGGGCCCGTCTACCTCTGTGGGCCGCTGCACAGGCCTAACCCCAACACCCAAGAAAGAAGCTATCTCCGTGGGACGGAACCAGAATGAATCTGAACACTCAGACTTCAAACTGTAGGCATCTGAATCCTCTCCCAGATGGGTTTCAGCTGAGCGGGGTAGTCTCACCAACACCTCCAAGTTGTTGGGTTTCACAGGATCAGCAGCTGGGCCCTGGGTTGTCCTCAGACGGAGTGTTCAGATTCGTTCTGGTTCCGTCCCACAGAGATAGCTTCCTTACCGGGTGTTGGGGTTAGGCGCGCCCCTGTTCTACGCTGTGTCTGCTTGTCTCCATCGCCGGGCCTGTCTTCCTCTGTGGGCCACCGCTGGGCCTGTATGTCCCCATCAGTTGCCGCTGGGTCTGAATGTCCCTGTTGGCTGCCACCACCAGGCCCGTCTACCTCTGTGGGCCGCTGTCACAGGCCTACCTGCGTCTGCTTGTCTCTGCCACCGCCGGGCCTGTCTACCAAGTCTTAACATTTTTATATTCAATTTTTATTTACTAATCGTTCCCCAGCTAAGCCATTCAATTTCTATGGTTTCAAGAATGAAAACAAAAGGGGGGGGGGTGATTAGAAAGACCAGAAATGAAATGGAAAGATAACTAAAATGTAAAAAGGCAAGTGAGTCCTTTAACCTACTTCAGAAATTCACTCTTCTATCTTGAAAGTTCTAAGAATTTGATCCCTAAATCTAAGACTTTATTTTTCTTTAGACTTCTAATGAACAGAATTTTGAGAAATCTATCAAAAATTTTAACACACGTAGCTGTTTTCATGAGCATTCTGATGCATGGATTGAATTTATTTTTCCTTCCCCTACCCATTTCCCTCTTTCCCTCTCTGACGCCCCCTCCCCCCATCCTTGCTGTGACAGCATCCCATTGCGTAGTCCTGGCTGACCCAGAACTCGTCATCCAGATAAGACTGGCTTTAGACTTGCATCGATCCCCTTGCCTCTACTTCAGAATGCTGGCATTATTGGTGTGACCACCATGCACAGCCTTCTGGATCAGAGTTCATAACCAATGACTCGGTACAATATAATGCAAAGACTGGGTCTCTTTCTACTGCCTAATCAACTATAATTAACACATGATTAATTCAGTTTGCTATTGTCATTCACATAGCAAACATTCCTTACCTCTTCTTTATAGATCATTTTGACCTGCCTTTTGTTCGATGGACTGCATGATGCTGTATATTCTCCATATCTATGTCTATAATTCTATATATAATGTAGGCTATGCATATTTTTACGACAGTGTGTTATTAAATGCTTGCTTTTCTCAGACAGAATCAGCACAAGAGAAAATTGCAGCACTGTTAATTTCGGGTTTGTTTCCTTCTTCTATTTACTTCCAGGAACACTTTGACAAATCGTGTCCCAAATTTATATTTCTGCGGTCTTCTTGACAGTTGCCAGTCCAAAATAACCACACTATGTGTTCTCCTCCATCCTCATACTATTTCTTTAGCTGCTGAAATGTGTGCTATTTTTAAAATGTTACTTCTGCCCTTTGTATTTTAGACGTAGCAGGCTTTTACACTTTCTTGTAGATTTAGACTACGTTTCTGGATTCCATGAACAAAATTTGCTTCAAACTCCAATTACCATCACGTGTCAGCGGGACTCCCAGGCTCTGTGATAGTTCTCCATTACTGCAGTAAACACGACCCCATCAGCTTATGAAGAGGGGGCAGGGTGCTTGACTGACAGCCCTGGGGTTTCAGTACATGGTCTCTGGTCCTGTTGCTTTAGGTTTAGGGTGAGATAGACCATCATGGTGTGGTGTGTGGTGTGTAGAACTGATCCTCTTATGTCTGAAAAGCAAAAACAGAAGAAGAGAAAAAGACCAGAATCCTCAGTTGCCCTCAGTCCCTATCGACCTAAACTCTCCTACCAAGTCTTAGTTCTTAAATTTTCTAACATTTCCCTATAGTGCCAGGTTGGTGACCAAGGCTTGAATGCAGTTATCTTTGATGGACAATCCATAGCTTTCATAACTAATTTTTTATGTAGTTACTGTTATTATGATTGATAAATACATGATAATTACTGTTAGAACAAATTGCTTAACCAGATAGATATTTTTTTTTTCTTTTGGTTGTTTCTTAAGACCACATCTCATGTAGCTCAGGCTAGATTTAAACATGCTGTATAGCTGGGGTGGTCTCTGGCCTTCTGATGTGCTTGCCTTCCTTCCCAAGTGCTGGGTTTACATGTGTGCCACCAACCTAGACTGTTGATGTAATATTCTTCCACCAGAGAAGAATGAAACGGGATTTCAGAGTCCTTCACTTATATTACTATTTTCCTGGGCCTGGGAATAAACTCCAAGCAAGCTATTGATGGCTGTGGTTGCTTTGGGAAGGCCAGCCATCTTATCTTTTGGGGAGCACCCATCCAGTTGAGGCTCACACTAGGAGTACAGGCTATTTTAAGTCAAATCAGGTGTATTGATGAGATTTGCAAACACTTCACTTCGTGCAGATGATGCTAGTATCTGCCTACCTTACCAACTCTTTAGCACTGTGACACACACGTAAGGCTGGCGGTCATATTGTCCCATGAGTGTGTCCTGGACCAGTGACTCCTCATGAATGTGGGTGCTGAGAAAGAAACTAGGTTTGAAATATCCCAAGCCAGGGGATAACATGAAAAGACCAGGTCTCATCACCCCTCTGAGTGGGTACCCAGTGACCTGAAGGCTCCCTGCCAAACCCTTTTCAATCCACTTGCCATGTCATTGGTGGTGTACTTCAGTTTTGTCAGCACCTAGACTATATCCGAGTTCTTTCCTCTCAAGAATCCAGTGACAACTGCATTTTATACAGAGATTAATATATCCTGACATTTTCCTTTTTTGACAGTTATTACCCAAATAGAATTTCTCCAAATTCCTCTACTTTAAGGACACAAACTTGAGATAGTCAGTTGAAGAATTTGATATATGGAAGTAATTCAGGATCGTTTCTGTGGGTCACATTTTCTTGTTGTTCTTGTCAGGAAGAGGGGAAAAGGAAAGCAGGGAGAAGGGAGAGACAGAGGGAGGAAGAAAGGGAAGGAGGGAGGAGGAAGAATGGGGAGAATGGAATGGGAGATGGGAAGGGATGGGGGGAGGAAATGAGGTAAGCAAGAAAAGATGGTAGGAGATGAGACAGGGAGAAGGGAGGGAGGGAGGGGAGGAGGGAGGGAGGGAGGGAGGAAGGGAGGGAGGGGAGAGAACAGAAAAGTAGGCAAGCACAATTTAGAACTCAGGAGTCCTTTAAGATATTTTTTAGATTTATTTGTTATTTATTTATTTATTTATTATCCCACATGTACGAGTATTTGTTGTTTATTTATTATCCCACATGTATGAGTATTTTACCTGCATTTATGTCTGTACACCACATGTGTGCCTGGTGCCCTCCGAGGTCAGAAGAGGGCAAGAAATCATCTGGACTGGGAGTTATAGGAGGTTGTGAGCAGCCATGTGGATGTGGGAATTGAACCCTGGTCCTCTGCAAGAGCAACAAATGCTCTTAACTGCTAAGCCATATCTCCAGGCCCCTAGAACTCAAGTCTTTCTCATTCTGGTGAACAGTGGCAGATTGTTTTGTGGCCCTAAACATACACAAATTTTGGACAAGTTATCCAGATTTTTGAATTGGACTAATGATGGCACCCTTAGGAAGGAGACAAAACATGATTCAGATTTTTTTTTTTTTCGAGACAGGGTTTCTCTGTGTAGTTTTGCACCTCTCCTGGAACTCACTTTGGAGACCAGGCTGGCCTCGAACTCACAGAGATCCACCTGCCTCTGCCTCCCGAGTGCTGGGATTAAAGGCGTGTGCTACCACTGCCCGACATTGATTCAGAATTTTTGTTTGCCCAATCTTTCTAGATAACAAGCTTGAGCTCCTCGTGTGTGTGACCAGAGGGTGGGCTTGTCCTGGGGTGATAGGTCTCAGCTAATTTTAAGCAGCGCCTCCTGCAGAGCTGTATGTAAAATGATTTGAGGAATGAAGCCCAGTTTCTCCCTTCTGTGGGTACATTTTAACTTCAAACACTTCCGCAATGTCACAAGAGCATCTTTCTGGCCCACCCAGCTTTGATGGGCATCAAGAAATGGAGTCAGATCCCACACCGTCCTTTTACAGCATCCTTCCTGGTCACACGAGTGGACAGGAGTTTAGAAAATGCATCTGGGGCACCTCCTCCCACATCCTTCCCCGATGATTTTGGGGTGTGCTGATGGATGGGCAGTGTCAGTTGCAGGAAGTCTGCATGTGTGAAGGTGGACGGCACTGCCAGACCAGCACCAACAGGGTTAAGCAGCTTGCCAGCATGAACAATGGGGACTGGGTAGCTCTAAATGAGATGAGCTGAATATTTCATTCGGCCACTCAGCTGCCTGCTCCAATTGCCTCCTTTGCTAAAATAAGAGCTTAATCTAAAGTGACAACAACATCAGTTTCTGCGTGCTCCAGTCACACTGAACATGACTTCCTTAACATAAACACTATTTACATGGACTGTCTGGATAGAGTGGGGAATCAGGAGCGTGCCCAGCTAAGACACAGGCTACAATGAAGGACAAGGAGCAGGCAGCTGAGAATTAACATCAGCAAATGAAAGCCTGACCCTCAGAGGGCATGTCCCTGATACATTTCCAAATGAGAGAGCATTGCACCAGTAACCCTAGCTTCTGTCAGGTCTGTGGCATTTAAAATAAAATAGCACCTTTTCAGTTTAGACACTTAACCAAATGCATTATGTCTGACCCATTTTCCAACTTCTGTGACATGAGGGGACAGATCCCTAGCTGCAATTATTAGGATCGTTCGAACATTTGCAACCAATAATCTCACTCCCTCATACTCCAGCTCACTGTGGCCATGAACTCCATCTAGATAAAGAGGGCATTTTGTTCTGGGGGACAGGGCAGCCAGCAATATCAGGGGAGTGGCAGACAAGATGTGGTCTTTGAACTGCAGGCTTTGATATCCCTGGGTTTGAAGGTGGTCTCCAGCTGAAGAGTCCTGGAAGATTAGAAATAAAATTGTGACAATGCACTGACTTGTCAGAAGCTGAAAAATAATTTCAGTGACTTATATATTTCCAATACTGGGGAATAGATACTGAGGCAGTTATCAATCTGGGCTCTGAGTTATTGATGGCCTCTGTCCATGAGGAGAATGCTGTTGGATCAATTATCTCCACTGTGCTAGTCTCCTTGGGGGATTTTAAGGATCACAAAATATCGAAATATTGTACTTAGTCCTATTAGAATTATTGCTAGTTAATGGAATTTAGTGGTTTCCCTATTATCCTCATGGATAAGGAAAGGAAGGCACAGAGGACTTGCTAGGATGTTGAAATCATGCAAAGCTATAGAGCGCCAGGGAAAATGTGTGTGTGTGCACATGTATTTGTGTACACTTGTGTGTGTGTGTGTGTGTGTGTGTGTGTGTGTGTGTGTGTGTGTGTGCATGTGCAAACGTTCATGTGAGGCAGAAGGCCACCCCAGAATACCATTCTTCAGATGACATCTACCTTGGTTTTTGGAGACAGAATCTCACTGGCCTGTGACTTGTGAAGTGGGCTGGCTGGCCAGCAAGCCCCAGGATTCCCCTGTCTCTCCAACACTGGGATTGCAGGCATGCTCCTTTGTGCCCGGCCCTTTCTATGTGGGTTCTGGAGGCTGAACTCAGACCATCCTGTTGCAAGGCAAGGATTTTACCAACTGAATTATCTCTGTTATCCGCAGTATCATTTTTGGTCAATTGTCTCCACTTCAAATAATCACAAATGCTCTTTCCCATTTTCAAATCAGTTCTCTTAAAGTCTTCCTTAGTTGAACCTTCTAGAGGGGTTTTTTATACATAAATATGTCTTTGGAGTCTACTGATAAAATGGTAGCTCTTATTGCTCATGTCCCAATTGTCTTCTGTCTGTGTCGGACATTCTCACCCTGTCCCCCAGGCCCTGATTTGTGTGATTTGGGAAGCGTGACATCCCCAGAAGGCTGTGTTAGGATGCTCAGGTGTCAGCATCCCTCCCCGAAGAAGAAACAAGGTGACCCTGCCACTGCAGGTGTGGCTTTGCCTCCTTGGGGACACACAGGACTGGGCTCCTCCTCAGAAGAGCAGGCATTCCCTCCACGTGTGCTTTTCCAAATTATGAGTCCTGTCAACACCATTTGCCATTTTAAAGAAAAACCTTCTAGTGCTCTTTGTGACTTAAGAAACATGGACAAGAAGACAGTGTGGGAGCCCTTCCTCTCTCTTTACTGACCATGGAGCCTGTGTTCAGGTCCTGTTGTATGTGGACTCCTAAACGAGGTAAGTGTCCTCAGCGTCTGGAGAGGACTTGGACACTTTCACAGATAGTGTTTGCACATTGTGTCTTACCAAGGCAGGTCCCACATGTGTAGAACCGAAGAGGTGGGGATGATCACTCCTGTGAGACCTGTGTAAGTGACAAAGATGTCAACATCTGTCTCCGGGGAGCCAGCTGCCTCTTCAATTTGTCTCCATGTTTGAGGGCACAGCAGTACTAGTGGTGTTGGACCCTGCTTTGAAGTGGGTGGGGGAGGCAGCCTCCATCCTGAGAGTGAAATTAGAGGCTCCGAAAAGCCACTGGGAGCACATCATCTCTATCTTATGTCTCTCCTTCTCTCCGTGGTGATGCTTTAGACTGTCATTTCTTCCCACTCTAGAGATGTCCCTGGTGCCTTGCTGTCTCTTATCATGAAGATACATTTGTCTCTTGTTAGAAATGACAAAATGCACTTGGGAGGTGGGACAATTTCAAAGTTGAAGCCAGCCTCAGCTACATGGTGAACTCCAGGGTACCCTGGGCTATGAAAAGGTACCCTGTCAAGAAACTCAACGGGAACAAAGAGCAAAGACACTCTCTCAAGAAATAGGCTCCAGGGACAGGGTATCTAAAAATAGACTCTGGGCTTCTAGGAAGTCTTTTGCGTCATTTCCGCTAGTCGCCTGTGCACTAACACATTGCTAGTGTGCTCACATCCCACTCCAAGAGCTTTGCATGTGTGCAGCTTCTCATCATGTTTCTCTGACGATGTGGGATGTTTTAAGAATGTTTTACCAAACTGATGTCCATCTAGAAAGAAACACCTTCTAGAGAATGTAGCCAGAATCTCCTTGATCTTTAACTTTTAGAGAAAGACGTTGATTGTATGTTGTATATGTTGGATTTGATCTTATTTCATCCTTTGAAAGTGGATGGACAGGATTTATTTTTTGTTTTTAAATTTATTAAGGTTGATTTGCTGTGTGTGTGTGTGTGTGTGGGTGGGTGGGTGGGTGGTCTATGGAGACCAGAACGTAGAGTTGGATCCTCTGGAGTACTCAAATCAGTGTGGGTGCTCAAACCAGAGCTCCATCCTTTGATGTACTCTTAGTGGCTGAGCCATTTCTCCAGCGCCTTTAAAATAATTTTAACTCGACCTGAAGATTGTACATGTTAGGAGAGGCCAGGCAAGGTTCTGACATGTGTATACCGTTTATGTTGCTTAAATCTACTGAAGCATATTTATCTCTATAGAATTTTTTTTATGATGAAAAGTAGCTTTTTGAGAATCACATTTTGTTATGTATAGTTACTCAACATGCAATAAGTAAAGTTTACCAAATTTAAAATTAAATGGTGGTATCTCAATCCCCCCTGCTGTGTGGGGGGGAGGGAGGAAGGGAGGGAGGGAGGGAGGAAGAGAGAGAGAGAGAGAGAGAGAGAGAGAGAGAGAGAGAGAGAGAGAGTGAGTTATCTTCTAAGACTGACCTCAAGCTCATGGATATCCTGCTGCCTCAGCCTCCTGAGTCCTGGGTGTAAAGGTGTCTCCATTTCTTAAAGAAAAGCCATACCATTTAAAAAAACACAGATTTGACGATGAGCCCTCATTTTTACGGAAAGACCCCCACTTTCTAGCACACTCCACACAGAAGTGTGTGCATCTCCCAAACTGCCGCATGTGCTGCGTGTTGTTCTAAGGAAACCAACTTCCCATCACAACAAATGTCTAGCTCTTTGGAGTGGGCGGCATGTTGGCGGCCATGATGCAGGCAGTCCTGTACCCTTGCGAGTGGGGTGCTTCACCTCTGGTACCTGGTAGTCATGCTGCCCTCTGGGACTTGGTGGTTTGCAATTGTGCCTCACTGCTAGGACCACAATCGGAAGAGGTGGCGTGGCGACTGCAGCCGCTGTCTCTGCAGAAGGTAGTTGCAGATCCAATCCTGATGAGGTTGCTAATTTGTCTAATAGACAGTTTCGAGCAGGGAACAGGGTTTGTCTGCTAGCTGTCATCAGCCATCAGCCCCAGGCCGCTCCAGGCGGTGCGCTCGCTTTTGCCAGATTCTAATTTTGCTTTATTTTTCCTTAGCTCCCATCTACTTTATTCGTTTGTTATAATGGGGAGAGCAGTGGCTGAGATGGAAAGAGATAATAGTCCTTGTGTTCCACTCCTGGGCTGGTAGGCCTTATAGTCTGATGCTCGCTGGCAATCAAGGAACCAGCCTGGGCTGGCTTGTCATTGGCTGGTGGAGTGGAGAGAAGGAGACCTTCTCTCATGTAAGATCTGAGGGCACAGTCTGACTGCGGTACTTCCCAAAGCTGGCCCCAGTTCTCCAGTCCTCCAGGGTTCTCCTTATCTCCACCAGGCTCAGAGGTTATATTACTAAGGATGCTCATGTGAATCTTTTAAAAATTATTTTCTAAGTGTCTTCTATGTATTGGGTATTATCATAAGTGGCATAAATAACCATAAAGTATAGGGAGACTGAACTCCTGCTTTGTAGGAGTTTAGGAGTAAAATAAGAATATATAGAAATAAAAACAAATATACACACATGTATATGTATCTGTCCATGCACAGTTACACACATACATACATAAAAAGTGTGGTAATTTGAAAGAAAATGGTTCCCAGGCCAATAGTTCAACATCTCTTCCTGCTGCCTGAGGATCCAGATGTGGAACTCTCAGCTTCTTCTCCAGCACCATGTCTGTCTGCATACTACCATGTCCTGTCATGATGATAATGGACTAAGCCTCTGAACTGTAAGCCACCCCAATTAAATGTCTTCTTTTTCAAGACTTGCCATGGTCGAGACCCTAACTGAGACACAAAGACAAGGGTAAATCAAATAAGGAAAGAAAGGGTAGTGTTAGTGTTGTTTTGGATAATGAAGTCAGGGGAAGTGCTTTGAGCAGACCTAAGACTAGAAGAGAGACAAGTCCTGTGAGTGTCTTCGAGGAGACAGAAGGCAGGAAAAAGTGCCCAGATAAAGACCTGGGAGAGACTCGGCTCCCACAGTCACAGAGAGGGCGTGTCTCTAAAATAGGTTGTGGCCACAGCAGCATTAGGGAGATGACACCGGAGAAGAACACACACACACACACACACACACATACACACACACACACACACACACACACACACACACACACACACACACACACGTGTGTAAAAGCAACAGCACTTATGTTTTCATCTTCTGTGCGGTAGGAAGCCAGGTGTATGTGGGGAAGTGGATTTGTCAGGTGCATTCTTTTTAAGATGTATGTTATTCATGATGAGTGTATAGTTGTAGCAGGAATCTTAGAGAGTCTTATTAATAAAGTCAAACCTGTGAGCCAGGTATTGGGGTGAAGCTAGAAGATCAGAGAACCAGAACAAGCCACAACTACCTCACCTCGCCAGATCCTCAGCTGATCCTGTTTCCTCAGAATGGAGGCCTCTGAGTCCTCATCCAGAATGGGTCTCAGCTGAATTGCTGCTCAAAAGCCTGAATGCTTAACCAGCCAAAAGCTTCTCGTTTCTGGTCTTCATGCCTTGTATATCTTTCTGCTTTCTACCACCACTCCCTGGTATTAAAGGCGTGTGTCACCATGCCTGGCTGTTTCCAATGTGGCCTTGAACTCACAGAGATCCAGACAGATTTCTGCCTCTGGAATGCTAGGATTAAAGGCGTGTGCTACCACTGCCTATCCTTTATGTTTAATATTGTGGCTGCTCTGTCTCTGATCCCAGATAAGTTTATTAGCATGTACAATATTTGGGGGAATACAATACCACATTTCCTCTCTTTTTGTCTAAAATGTAAAAAAGCTTATAACTAATATAAGAAAAATTATATCCAGTAAGTATATACAATACACACAGTCAAGATTACATTAACGATGTCTAGTCCATTAACATTTGACAGATTCAGATAAAAACTCCATTATATGTATATTAACAATGTCCAGTCCAGTAACATCTGATAAACTCAGACAAAAAATTTTCATTACTTATCTTATTTAAAATAAGTAGTTCCATAATAAGTAGATTCCATAATCTCCCTTTTTGTCTTATCATATCCATATTCTCTTTTTTCTTTTCGTAGTACATTCAGTAGTCTACCTTTTGTCATTTTTATATCTTCCCCTTTTTCTTCAGTGTAAATTCAGTGATCTACCTACTTATCCTATTATTTATCTTTTTTCTCAGAGTAGATTCAATGATCTTATATCTTATTCTTTTTCTTTTTGCTTTCTAGGGATGAAGATATCTTTAGGGAATCTTGAAAAGAAAATTTTTGGGTTAATTTTTAAGTCCTGCATCATTTGTCCAGTCTCTGCATAAAAGGAAAGTTCAGGGCTTGTCACAAGTCCTTGCTCGAGTAGTCTGTCAGGCTGGATCATCTCAGCTAGTCATCTCAAAATTGTCCTGACCAGTTTGTAGTCCAAAGTCAATCTTTTCTTAGTGTTAATCAGCTTAATGGCTTTATCATAGTCCACATGGAATCGTCATTGTGGGCTCCTGCCATTTTTTGAAGATTTCAAAGTCACTGTTAGGCGTGGTCATGGTTCTCTGCAGACTTTTTTTTTTTGTGCCTCCTCTGTGGTTTGGAGCAATCACAGTCTGATAAATGTCTGTCTCTAGGAACCATGAACATTCTTCCCTAGAATAGAAAATCTTCACAGCAATTTCTCCCCACCATTTGTCTTGCCAAACTTTTCCAAACTGACCTTTGCCGATGCTTTCTTGTAACTCGATGGTCCTGGCAATTCTTCTCTGAACCAGCAGCAGTAAACCCTTTGTCCCAGGTAGCAGCATCACCGCAGTCACCAACACGATGAGAAGGAGCCAGCAACTCAGAGCAGCAGCCACTGCCTCCATGGTCCCACCACTGTTTGTGGTTCAACCCCGGCCAAAGCTTCTCCTTAGCAAGCCTCCTAGGCCAGTCTCAAACTCAGGATCCACATACCTCTGCCTCCTTCAGTAAAACCTACCGGCGTGCACCATCACAACCTGCCAAGTGTAGCTCAGGTCTGACCTGACCACAAGGCCCACAGGCAAGTAGATTTTTTGAGAATTCGTACCACGAATGTTGGGCACCAGATGTAGCATGAATCTTAGAGAGTCTTATTAATAAAGTCAAACCTGTGAGCCAGGTATTGGGGTGAACTGGAAGATCAGAGAACCAGAACAAGCCACAGCTACCTCACCTCGCCAGATCCTCAGCTGGTCTTGTTTCCTCAGACTGGAGGCCTCTGAGTCCTCATCCAGAATGGGTCTCAGCTGAATTGCTGCTCAAAAGCCTGAAAGCTTAACCAGCCAAATGCTTCTAGGTTCTGGTCCTCATGCCTTATATACCTTTCTGCTTTCTACCACCGCTCCCTGGGATAAAAGGCTGCTTTCTGTGATGAAAGGCTTGATGAGTCACCATGCTTGTCTGTGCGCTTCAACACATGGATCTCTGCCTCTGGAATGCTAGGATTAAAGGCGTGTGCTACCACTGCCTATCCTTTACGTTTAGTATTGTGGCTGCTCTGTCTCTGACCCCAGATAAGTTTATTAGCATGCACAATATTTGGGGGAACACAATACCACATATAGTAACTGGCCATGTTTATGGTTCATAATGTGATGTTTTAAAATGTGGGATGCCAGGCATATTTTAAAGAGCACATGTGCAGAGTAGGGTGTGGGACTCGAGAGAAGGGATGGGGATGTGTGTGCAAAGACCACCAGAGGGAAACTTGGCTGGCACCAGAGGGGCAGTGGCGATGATGTGTGGGCTCAGAGGACACCTGCAGTAGAGAATGACTTGATGGGAGGGGTGGGGAAGGAGAGCCGCCCCAGGCGACACTTAGATGAGAGTATCTGTACTATGATTTATATTGGGAAAGAGAGGGTGGGATGAGGTGACAGCTAGCTAGAAGTTGTTTTTGAACATCCATTTTTGGTAAATTGGGAATAACGTGCAAAGGAAGTTTCAGAAGACTCGAGACGAGTGCATGCTGCTCTGAATTTAAACGAGGATATAAACTCCGAAAGCCCCGGGACCCCATGGATGCACTTCCTCCAACAATGCTTCACCTTTTAGCAGTTTCATAACTTACCCGGACTGCCCCCCACCCCCGACTGAGGACTAAGTGTTCAAACACATGGGCCTGCAGGACGTTTCTCACTCCAGCCACTGGGGAGGTAGAGAGAGTGAGGGCCGTGTGCTTCAGTTCCAGCCCCATGTGAATGAGTGCGCTGGACTCCACAGTGGCCAGAGATAGCCAGAAACTGAAGTGGTGGGGGAGCGTAAGAAGCTTGTCATCAAAGAAGATGAAGGGCCTGGAGAAATAGAATTTGCCTACTTAACAATTTTACTGATTATGTATATTAGCCCCACTTTCCTCTTTAGTTTAAAATGACAGCAAAAAGATGGCACTTTAATAGTCCAAGGAAATTATCTCAGCTTTTGCAAGACGGGGAAGATGTCAAAGCAGTTTGTGTTGTGTGCTCCCTGCTTGTCTACCAGAACCCCTCTGCTCTAGGGCTGTGGGGCTGGGGAAACGGTGCCTCCGTCCATAGAACCCACATTTCAATGCGCTATATCCAGAAGCCTGCTTTGTGTGAAGATTTGTCCTTTTTCGTTTTGTCTTGGTTTTCTGAAGAGGTTTCAGGGAGCCCAGGCTAGCCTTGAACTTCTGATCCTACTGCGTCTCCTCTACAAGTGCTGTTATCACCGATGCACACCACTATGCCTGGCTGCTCACTTCTTTGGTGAAGATAAGCTTCCCAAAGATTGTGGGAGGCCAGCATGAATTAGAGTAGAAAGTCCCAAGAGTGTTGTGATCCATGGAGATGATGAATGCTGTGGCCCCATGGGGAGCAGGTGTGTGGGCTACTGCGGCAAGGGCTTGACAGAAGTCACGTGGGTGACTTCTAGTGTCCATTAAAGCCAGCACTCCTACCTCTGCCGTATTTTTAGCCACTATGTAAAGGTACTCTGGTATGATCTCTCACGTGGTTCTGCCAAACTATAGAAATGAGGATGCTCTGACCAGTGTGGACACTGTCCACACAAGCCCCTTGTGCACTCTCTCACTTCCAAAGGGTGTGAGGTTTGGAAAACGGACAAGCCCAGGAGTGTGCTGTGTAAGTTTCCACAAACCTGAAAGATTCCACTCTGCTGCAGGGGAACTCTTGTAAGCTGACGGTAAACAACTCACAGTTACTTCAGGAAGTCCCTGAAACTGACCAGATTCACTAGGCCCCTTCCTGCCAGAGTAAGCAATAGAGAGTCCCTTTCAGAAAAGGTAAGCTACAAAAAAAGAAAAAAAAGTCTCAGACAAGCTAAGCTGCCAAGAAGGTTCTGAGATCCAACCACGTGCCTGGAAGATGTGGGAAGCAGCCTGGAAGAGGGTTAGATCAATTGAGTCCCTTGGAAAGAACATTCCAGCCTCTTGAGCTGCCTGCAGGCTGTGCAGTGTGCTCCCGGTTCCCAGCTTTGTAGGCTGTCACCTGTGCTGGGGTGGGCTTTGGTGATGCAGCTGTCCTGAGCCGTTTCTGTTTCTGTAAATGCCACTTCATCCACGTTCCTGTAAATAGCCCCTATGAAACTCAGGCTCTCCAAGTTGGACTTTAGTATCTGTAATTTGTTCTCTCTTGGCTTCCTCATCTGGGATATTACACATGTGTGCACCTCCCCAGTAAAAGTTCCGTCACACAATACTGTGATGTGCTTAGCTGTGTACCTTCATTTCTGGACATCAAGGTGTACCTCATGAATACTTAACTAAAGACCCATCAGGCTCAGAGAAGGTAGCAAGTCTGCGGCTTATGGGGTGGTTCAGATGGTGAAGGACTGAAAAGTGTGAGGATCAGCGTTTGGATCTCCATGACCCAGGTGAAGATTGCTGTCCTCACATGTTTCCCCACCAGTCCTGGATTACAGAGCAGTGATAAGCAAAGACTGCTTTAGACAAAGTTCAGTGAGAGCTCACCTACGGCTGCCCTTCCCTTTCCCCACAGCACTCACTCCCTACAAGAAAAACTCACATGGAAATTGCCCAGTATTTTTCAGCAATATTTTTATAGAAATTTGACTATTTACTAAAGGTCAATAGTTTTATTTTTTTATTATGGGCTTTTTATTCCTATAAGCAGTTTTGATTTTCACTATTCACAACTCAAAAGCACTCAGCTATCCAACTCTCTCTCTCTTCAGTGGCAAAGGGTACTGGGACAATGAAGTATTTGGGCAGACAGTCCCAGTGTGGCCTGCCCCCTTGTCTCCAAGTCCACATCTCTCCATGTTTCTCTGTCTTCACTGCTGTTCTTTGGCTTCACAATGGAGAAGCAAATTTTTGAAGTCATAAATTTTCTTTTTTTCCACAGGGGAATCTGGCTGTAATCTAGGAACCCCTTACAGGATTATATAATACGATGGGGTGGGATTGTTCTGTTTCTTTGTTTAGAGACAAGGTCTTATTATGTAGGTCCACCTGGCCAGGCACTTGCTATGTAGACTAGACTAGTCTTAAACTTACAGAGGTCTGCTTGGCTTGGCCTCTCACGTGATGGGATTAAAAACCTGTGCCACCAAGCTTGGCAGGATAGGATTATTTAATGTATACAAAGTAATGTCCCATGTCTCATGTATAACACCATAAAAATAAAATGCAAAGTCTAATATACTCCAGGGCTTAATAAAAGATAACTGTGATGATGATGGTGGCTTTGGGGATGATGTTGGTGGCTGTGGGGATGATGGATGTGATTATGATCACTGTGGGGTGATGGTGGCTGTGGGGGTGATGGTGTCTGTGGGGTGATGGTGACTCTGGAGGTGGTGGTGGCTCTGGAGGTGGTGGTGGCTCTGGAGGTGGTGGTGGCTGTGCGGTGATGGTGTCTGTGGGGTGATGGTGTCTGTGGGGTGATGGTGTCTGTGGGGTGATGGTGTCTGTGGGGTGATGGTGTCTGTGGGGTGATGGTGTCTGTGGGGTGATGGTGGCTCTGGAGGTGGTGGTGGCTCTGGAGGTGGTGGTGGCTGTGCGGTGATGGTGTCTGTGGGGTGATGGTGTCTGTGGGGTGATGGTGTCTGTGGGGTGATGGTGGCTCTGGAGGTGGTGGTGGCTGTGATAATGGTGGTGAGATAGTGAGAACATTAGTACATAGCTATCAAAGTCAATTTTGCAGTGTTTTGGGGAAAAGTTAGTTTATTATGAAATTAAAAATATTTAATTTTGATTTGAAGAAGTTTGTATAAATGGGAAAGGTAAAATGTGAAATTTACAATGTGCTCCACAGCTCAATCTTAACAAATCCTTGGAAGTGTGAGTGGGTTTGTTTCCTTTGTCATTTCTGTGACCCAGTGGCTGACCTGAAGGAGGAAGGCTTTGTCCTGGCTCACAGTTTGAGGGGCAGACGGCTCTGGTGGGGAGAACTGGGGCGGAGGGTGAGGTGGTTATTCCCATCACATCTACAGTCAGGAAGCAGAGAGTGGCCAGGAAGTGGGGCTGGACAGTAAACATCCTCAGCAAGCCACTCCTTCCAGAGAGACTCCACTCCCAACAGTCACCAGCTGGGAACCAGGGGTTCGAACACAAGTGTCCGTGGTGACATTTCATATTCACACCACAAGTTTAAGGCTCTTTTCAATGCCAGGAAAAGTGAGAAGACGCACCAGGATTAATGCCACGCTGGTCACGGTCTGTGTTAATGCACAAGTCAGCCTTGCAGAGCTTGGCTGTTGACCCAGATGCTATGGTGTGTGTGGGCAGTTTGCTCCAGCTGTGTGAGGATGGTGCTCTGTGGTCTTCTAAAGGCCATCACCACCAGCTCTACTCCATCTGGGGAGCAGAGATCTGTGTGAAAACTGGCACTGTTCATGGTCAGAGCTTGGAAAAGTGTGCTGGGGAATACGGTGTCTCGCACAGTGGGTCCTCCCCTCTGAACTGCAGATTCACATGCATAAGCCGCAGCCTGACAGTTGCATGGGATGTGTGTACAGTTTTCTGTGTGCTGTGTCCTCTCAGCCCTTCCTTGGTTCAGTTTAAGACAAACCTGCCCCTTTCGTTGCTCAGAACCCAAACTTCTCATCATCCTCACCTCCTTTCCATGTGTACCCGACACCTTAGCTCTTCCATGAGCACCCCACATCTCAGCCTTTCCAGACTGTACCCACCCATCATCTCTGCTATCTCCATGTTAGCCAAACTCCCTCATGCTTCCTCACCACACCCTTGCTCTTGGTCTCTTCTAGGGTCTAACTCTATAGCCCAGGTTGGCTTCACACTAGCAAGAAATCCTCCTGCCACAGCCTCTGGAGAGAGCTGCGACATCAGTGTGACCCACCATGCCCAGCTTCCCTCCAGTCTCTTTCTAATCTAGTCCGTTTGTGGTATCCCCACTATGGCCTTCCTATTGTTCATGCCTCAGGGCAGTCCTGAGCACAGCTGGCCTCACCCAGTGCCTGGTTCACCTCACGCCTACCCCTTTGCACTCTGTACCAGCTACACCACCACAGATGCTTCTCTGTGGAAGGCATAGCCTCTGGGCCTGTGAGGGTCTCTGCTCTTGTTCTAGTAACCCATAACTAGGTGACTCAGACACTTTCTTCTGGTGTTGACCAGAATGGTACCTTCTCAGAAAAGCTCTTCCTTCCACTCTAACATTTTATCTGCCCTTCCTCCAACTCTCTCCTTCACTCCCCCACACCCCAGTGCTTCCCTTTTAACAGAGTGCATGTCTCCATGCCCTGCCTCACCTCTGAGTACAGTGTCAGCTGTCAGAGAACAGGGTCTCATCTGTTTGCCCACTGTTTGCCCATCTCCAGGATGGTCCCCAGCACCTAGAGACGCTCAGTTTGTAAATCTTGCTGAATGAAAGAACAACCAGGGTGATTGGGGATGATTTAGGCTGTCATTCCACATAGATGCTTAGAGACACCATAACTCATCACTTCATAAATTCTACATGGGCAGCTTTGAGGGGGTTAAAGTCAAATTCTTTCTTACATTTCAGCTATTTCTTGTGTGTGTGTGTATATGTATATGGGCATGCACATATTGTGGAGCACATATGGAGGTCAAAAGACAGCTTGCAGGAGTCTGTTTTCTCCTACCACGTGGTTCTCAGGGCTCAAACTCAGGCCAGTAGGCTTACTGCAGGTGTCTTTTCCCGATAAGTCATCTTGCAGGCCCTTAGTCCAATTCCTACTGCTTTATCTATAGCATTCATTTCCACTCTGCTCAAGTGTCTATTTGCTGTGGAACATGCCGCATTAGCTAGCCACAGGCCCCTGGATCTGTCTAACCCAGCTGATTGAACAACAAGCAATGTCCAGGTAAATCAAGCCTTACCTAAGACTGGACATGAAGGTTGATCATGGCTGCGATCCAGGCACTTGAGAAGCTGAGGCAGGAAGACTGTGATTTTGAGGCCAGTCTGGATACTATGTCTTTAAACAAACAATTTCAAAATCTGGATACAGCTTTCAAAAGATATTTCCAGTGTGATTATTAATACAAGATTATTAGCAATGCACACAAAGGGGTGCTTGTAAAGGGATTCATGGTAAATTTTTTGTTTTAATGGCCTGATCCCATTTCCTGGCTATAAGGTAGGAAGATGTTACTTCATTATTTAAAATGTTTCCCCATGTCATTCCATTGCCAATTGGTACAAGCACCGGTAAAGAAATATTGACACATCAGAGACCTGTGGATGCACTCAGTTTTCAGACAAACACACTTGTGCCATGTCCACCAAACCCTGTCTAGTACACATCTCATGTAATAGAAAGCTTAGGACTTAAAGGACTCTACTGAATAGAGATGACTCTGCGGGTCAAAGTACTTGCGGCACAAGCATGAAGACCTAAGTCCAAATCCCAGCATCATGTACAACTCTAGACTCAGTGTGTGCCCTGTGACTGTCTATCATGTACAACTCTAGACTCAGTGTGTGCCCTGTGACTATCCATCATGTACAACTCTAGACTCAGTGTGTGCCCTGTGACCATCCATCATGTAAAGCTCTAGACTCAGTGTGTGCCCTGTGACCACCCATCATGTACAACTCTAGACTCAGTGTGTGCCCTGTGACCATCCATCATGTAAAGCTCTAGACTCAGTGTGTGCCCTGTGCCCGTCCATCATGTACAACTCTAGACTCAGTGTGTGCCCTGTGCCCGTCCATCATGTACAACTCTAGACTCAGTGTGTGCCTGTGACCACCCATCTACAGACAACTCTAGACTCAGTGTGTGCCCTGTGACTATCCATCATGTACAGCTCTAGACTCAGTGTGTGCCCTGTGACCGCCCATCATGTACAACTCTAGACTCAGTGTGTGCCTGTGACCACCCATCTACAGACAACTCTAGACTCAGTGTGTGCCCTGTGACTATCCATCATGTACAGCTCTAGACTCAGTGTGTGCCCTGTGACCGCCCATCATGTACAACTCTAGACTCAGTGTGTGCCCTGTGACCATCCCAGTGCCCCTGAGGTAAGATGGGAGGTAGAGATGGAAATCCTAGAAGCCAACAGGCCAGTGAGCCTGGCATAAGGAGCTGTCAAGAAAAGACCCTGTCTCAAGCAAGGTCTGAAACATGAAGTTGTCTTCTAACGTGCACAAGCACACACACACACACACACACACACACAATCATACATAATCACACAGACACAATCATACACAAGTTCACACACACTATCATACACAAGCACACAAGCACACACACAAGCACACACATGCACAAGCACACATACACAGACACACATACACAGACACACACACACACACATACACACACACACAGAGGAGTGGAGGATTTAAAAGAAAACTAGGAACTTTATCAAATCTTTCAACTTTGGAAAAATAATTTGTATTAATTTAGAAAACGAAATAGACGTTTTACTTCTACTTACTTCCTTTTTATGAAGCAGGGAGTTTGGTCCTGCGTTTGAGTCACAGATTTGTCAGTGAGTAAAGCCATGTTATGATGGAGAGCAGAGTCTAGCTAGCTCCTTGGGCCCTAGCCATGGCCAAACTACTCTTTGGCCATTTGTAGCTGTGTGAGCAGTTGCCCACCACCAGACACACATATCTTAGGCTACACTGTTCTGCTCTGGTGCATTCGGCTTGGAAGTGCCCCTTCAGTAAAGACTCTACTGCTGAGGGACTGGAGAGATGGCTCTTGGATAAGTGGTTAGGAGCACTTGCTGCTCTTGCAGAGGACCTGGGTTTGATTTTCAGCACTTACATGGTGGCCCACAAGTGCCTCTAATTTCAATTCTAGGGATTCTGACTCCCTCTTCTGAGTTCCACAGGTACTGCATGCATGGTGTGCACATGCGTACACTCATACATACATACAGGTAAACACTGACATACACACAAAATATTTTCTAACAAGATTCCACAACTAAAAGTATATGAACTAAGTTTCTAAATCTTTTTCCAGTGGCCTTGTAGATGCTTTTCTTGGGAGTTTTATTTGTTTTATATTTCCATGGGGATTGTAGGGACACTCTCTCTAAATCTGATTAGTTGTTGCCTATTGCCAAACAAACTTAACAAAATATGAAATATCAACTGTATTTTCCTCATTTAACCTTCCATTGAGGTAAAGCTAGATCCATATAACCCAAGCTACAGTCAGTTTGCTATCATTATTGTCTTGAGCCTAGCTATCCAATACTTAGGGTGATTGCAGTTTATGAATACTGTATTCCTTTAAAAACTGTGTCAGGAGAACTGGGTCAATTAAAAATACTTGCCCCTGAAAAAGAAACAACCTGAATCTTGATCTGGGGTGCTGTATATCTGGGGGTTCCACGTACACTGATGTGCTAGATGCATAGTAGTTTACTAGTGCTGGAACCAACTGGCCGGATGATCTTTGTTTTCCCACCAGATGGGTTATTTTAAAATATCACACAACTTCTGAGGTTATTTACATTACAAATGTGCTTCTTCACACACATCAAGAATGGAGTACTATGTTTTGACAGTAACTCTTCTATGAAATTATATGTTGTTCAAGGAGAGTAAAATTCCAGTCATTCTCCATGGAGCAGTCTTACAAATCCGGATGAGGTCACACCTCTTTAAAGATGCAGTTTGATAATCCGCCATCAAAACAAAGGAATCCTGTTAATCCTCTCACAAAAGTGAAAATTGCTGATCAGGCCTCTGGGCTGGCAGCTTGGTAATATATTGCAGAAGAGCAGCCTTGAGAGGGTAGATAGCTGAGAAGCTTGGGGTACCAGCCATGTCCCTCCTTAGCCTAGAAGGGCCTGTTGTTTGCAAGCAACTGAGCTTGTCAATGGAGGTGGCTCTGGCACTGTGTTCTGGTGTTTCCCACCTCCCATACTCATGACAACGCAGTCTCCCCGTCTCCTCCTCCTCTCACTTCCAGAATGCACAGGGTACCATGCCCCCTGTATTCTTTCACTTGAATGCACCTGTCTTTTGGATTTTCATCATGAGTTTCTCTACAAACCCAGAGGGGTTTCCTTCCTTCCTTCCCATAGATAGTGTGCTGGTATTTTGCAAAATGAAGAATAAATCCCAACTGAATGGAGAAACAAAATCCTCTAGAAAGTGTGATAATAAAGACTCTGAAAATAGATCGGGGCTGAGGCCATGACTGTGTAGGTAACGTGCTTGCTGCACCTGCATTTGGATCCCCAGCAACTATGTAAAGAGCTGGGCATGGTGGCATGCATGTACCTGTAACCCGAGCAAACAAAGATCAACTGTATTTTCCTCATTTAACCTTCCATTGAGGTAAATTTGTTATCATTATTGTCTTGGGGTTAAGACAGGCAGGTCCCCAGAGCTTGCTAGAGATGTAACCCAGGTTCAGTGAGGGATCCTGACTCAAATAAATAAGAAAGAAAGAAACAAATGAATAGATATAATTAACTAACTAATTAATTAAAATGAGGTGGAGAAGACATTGAAGGCAACCTATGGTTGGTTTCTAGCCTCCATACATATCTGCACAGACGAGCTTATCTGCACATGCATGTGCATACAACACATGTGCACTCAAGCATGTGTGTGTGTGTATGCACACACACAAACAGAAAGAGAAAAATATGTATTTGTGACCAGGCAGTGGTGGTGCACACCTTTAATCCCAGCACTCGGGAGGTAGAGCTAGGCAGATCTCTGTGAGTTTGAGGACAGCCTGGTCTACAGAGTGAGTTCCAGAACAGTCACCAAAACTGCACAGAGAAACCCTGTCACAAAAACAGAAAAAAAGAAAAAAGAAAAGAAAGAAAGAAAGAAAGAAAGAAATATATTTGTAAATGACAAAACTCGATTTGAGGCAGCTTAACAAAAACTTAAGAAAACACTGCCGAGAAAATAGAGTAGAGGAAGAATAGCAGTGTGGCCAGGTCTCTAAAGGAGCAGCTGGAGCTGGGAGTCAGGCTTGGCAGGGAGGCCTTCCTTCCTCCAGAGCACGTTGGTTATTGGCTTTATTCTTTCTTACTATCACAGTGATCTCTAAGACCTGATCCAGGGTTGACAGTACCGGGTCCTAGGGTGCCATCAACACTGCCTACTCCATTCGACCCAAATGGAATGTCTCCGGAGAAGTCCAAGATGCGCTCAGCTTAGATCAGGTGACAGCCTGGTCTCACCAACCCTGTGACCTCACTCCATTTCTGTCAGAGTGTAGATGGAGCATGCTGTTTGTTGCTCACTGGAGTGTTCAGATTTCATGAACTGTCCTAAAGCCCACAGTGGTGTAAGCCTGAAGAACTGTTTTACATAAATTAATATCACCCCTCCAACTCTGCTAGGCTCCCCTGGCATGTCCAACTTTCACCAGAACACTCGGAGAGATCCTTTGAAAGGGTTTCTCCTTAAAAGAGTGCACCATTTTGAAGACTCCAAACTACTTTCCTCTCTCCTTATTTCCCCGAGGAGTACTTGTGAAGTGTGTGGGTGTGGTGTATGCCAAGGAGACTTCCCAGTTTGTATGGGGGAGCCATCCTGCAGCAGGTGACAGCAAGGAGCTTTGGCTTGGGTACAGCCTGAGTTGCCGTGGGCATGCTGATCTCTAGTCAGATGAGACTGTGACCGGAGAAATGAGTCAATGGGAAAGCTTTGAGGCAGAGGATGGCCTGATGGGGATGGCTCCTCATAGTCGAAGCTTTCTGAATAAGAGCGCTGTCTTTTTAAAACCAGTAGGGGGTGAAGACAGAGGGAGCACTCACAGCGGTAAGTATAACACAGCTGTGCTCTGTTTATGCTTCAGCTACAATAAAAAAGCTATAAAATGTGGGATGTCATAGCTCCACTTCGCTTTATTTATACGATTTCCTCTGAGCTCTGTCACAGTGCACATTCATCTGCTAAGTTGCAGCAAGAATGGAGATTAAAATATCACAGCTCAAAATAGGAGTCAAGCGGAAGGAGATTCATCATAGCCCTATTAAAAATATGTAAATATGGGAGTGAAGTCATTTTAAAGCTGTACTAAGGCTGGATCCTCCTTGATGAGTTAAGATCTCTCGAGTGAGTGGTGGGCTGTGCCAAGGACAGGGCTGAGGGACTTGTTCTCTGTGTCTCCCACCTATGGAAATCCTTTTAAGATTAAAGACCATTCGAATTCGAATTACATATGTTTTACTATCATCACACCCGGATGAGTGATGGTAGGGACTCTGGGTCTCAGAACATGGTCTGGTCAACATGGTCCAAACACACAGTGATGAAGCTAGGGATAGAAGCCATGACCTCTACTTCCAACTTTTCTAGTGAAATGACTTTGAACACTTACTGTAACTCTCCCACTGACAAAGATTAGTTCTGTGTCTAGAGGGCATGCTTAGGAGAGTGAGAAACGGAGCTAGACTAGTCGGCTGGCATAGCTCAGATGCTGTTAACTGGTGGGGAATCTTCTCCTTGCAGCAGAGTGGCTGTCCATGTCCTGAGCGCCTTATTTTCCAGATGTGCAGTTCCTGTTGTCTAATAGCAAATGGCCAGTGGGCACCAGGAGGGGCCTGTGTACAGATGTGCAGTACTCATTCTCATCCTCCTAGGCAGCTGGATGGAGTGAGTATAATTAAGTCTCACATTTCACAGATGACGACATCACATGAGGCAGAAGATCACTCTACACTGAGAGTGGAATCCAATGGCTGCTGTTTCCTGAGAATATTCCAGAATCCGTAGCAGGAATGGTGACTCGAAGAGGGGACTTTGGGCTCCAGCACAGCCCACCACTGCCCTCAGTGCACTTGCCTCACCTCTAACATGAAGCAAATAAAAAGGGCCTGGGAAGCGGCCTGGTCAGTAAAGTGCTTGGTGCACAATGGGGCCTGAATTTGAGCCTCAGCATCCACACAAAAACCGGTTGTAGTCACACAGCTCTGTAGTCCAGGGCTCTGGGCAGAGATGGGAGCACCCCTGGGGTTGCTGGCCAACTGATAAATCCAGGTTCGGGGAAGAGACCTTGTCTCCAAACGTGAGGTAGAGAATGATTAACAAAAACTCCAGAAGTCATCTCCAGTGGCCACACATGCATGTGCATACATGTACACATACACACACACACACACACACACACACACACACACACACACACAGGGAGAAGAATTATCCCATTTGTGGCATCCTTTGCCTGCATCCAAGTCTCATGACCTCACAAATATACTCTTTTTAAGTCAGACTACTTTTTCTGTTTTAGTTGACTTTGGCTTCAGACATGACTGTGTGAACCTCTAATATATGATAGTTCTGTAATTTCTTCTGCTACGTGTATATATATATGGGGGAGCACAGAAGCTATGGGGCTTGGGTTGTGTGATCTTGTACTTTTTCTCTTAATCCCACGTGCCCTTTCTCTGAACTGTAAGATGGGTAACAAGAAGAGCTCCTGTCATAAGGTGGTTGTGAGAACCAAATCAGCTAATACGTGTAAAGCTCATAGCTCAGCACCTGAGTAACTATGATGAAGTGTTGAAGCCTTTTGCCATGATTATTTCTATTCCTCCAAGTCTGTCTCTTGCTACTCACTGTTTCTGATTCTCCTTTCCATAACTGCAAACAGACTGTTAAGGTATTTGTCTATGATGTCAAGATGGCCAAGTGACTTCTTTTTGTCAACTGGTAGAGCAGATACACAAATTCCATAGGTACCAACCAGTTTCCAAGATAGCATGGATAGTGTGGCTCTCTCCCCGAGCACATGGCTCCCTCCCTGTGTGCATGGCTCCCTTCCTGTGTACATGGCTCCTTTCCTGTATACATGGCTTACTCCATACTAGACCAAAAATGGCAAAGTTCTTGGAATTTGCCAAGGGACCTAGATTCCATGTCTTAAGAGTTTACTTTAGGCAAATTGCTATAATACCTCAAATTTTTGCCCTTTACAATTTTAGGTCATATATTGTTTTGGAAGATTTTGCAAGAAGACACTAGGAAATGTGCTTTAGGCTTGCAGGGACTGTAAGTGGCCACCTTTCCAATTGATTCTAAGAGAACTGATGTTCTTGGTTCCTCTTGGGTGGACATCGAGTTGAATAATTTAAGTAGGGAAAGTTTTGGTAAAATATTATAGCTTTGAGAGACATTTAAAGGCTTAAGTTTCACCCACTTTTACTCTAAAACACAAAGAAGAGTGGACCCGTGCTCAGAGTCTGTTCTCATTCCAGCTCTCCCACCCTCCTGTCAGGTTGAGAAGTTGTGGAGTGTGAATGCAGAAGCACTCCCTGTTGGACTGGCGGTATGTCTCAGTGGGTGGACTGCTTGTCCGGCTTGTGTGATGCCCTGGGTTTCATCCCCAGCACCATGGAAAACTGAGCCTGGTGCATGCCTATAATCCTGGCACTTTGGAGGTAGAGGCAGGAGGATCAGGAGTTCAAGGTCATCCTTGGCTACAGAGTAAGTTCAAGGCCATCCTGTACCACATAGAACCCTGTCCCAAAATCATAACAATAGTAAAAATAAAACCTACTCTATGTCAGATCATCCATTTCTGTTTGGTAGTTCCTCTTTCTCCCTGTCTGCTCTGGGCTCATGGGGTGGATAGAGTACTTGGGATTTAAGCTTTAAGGAGATTCCACTCAACCACCATCTTGCACCTTGTAGACCTGAGAGAAAGGTCATTGACTAGGACATGGCCTTGTATTTAAATCCCATCCTGCGTCTATCACTATTTGAAACACTAGTATTCAATTTTAGTATCTCTCTACACCTCAGCTATTAAATAGACTTAATACTATACAGAGCTGTGAATGAAAATTTGCACAAAATCTCAAGAAGACAGCTGCCCAGAGCATCCATATCTTTAGGAAACTTCTCAGATGATCTCAGCTTGTATGGTGCCATGGCCACAGGGGACCAACCCACCAGGACCTCCTCATCAAGACATGTTCAGGGAAGGGAGTAGTTTTCATCATGGTGGACCTAAAATGTATCCAGTGCTGCAGGTTACATTGTGGGTTCCTTATGTCCAGCTCAGTTCTTCCCCTGGACTGAGAACACCCTCCCCTTCAGGATGTACATAGTCTGAAGATGGGCTCCATGACCTCCAAGGGGTTTAATCAAGAGTTGATAGTATCCAGTGTTAGGGATGCTGCTCACCAACCCGATAATAAAATGCAGCCCATCCTGTGTTAATCAGAAACTTACGTTAAGTTGCGGTTGGGCAAACATCTAACAGAAAGCCTCATTTATACTAGTGTGGAGCATTCCGTGTGATTTATTGAATACTGCACTCAAAGTGAGAAGCAGAATAGTTGTATGAGTGTACTTCCATGTCACCATAAAGTCAAAACATCGTAAGTCATGCCCTAGTGAGCTGGGGACAGTCTGTGTACTTAAACTTTCAGGAGGAAATAGTGCAGACTTAGCTTGTTGCAAGGAGATATGATTAGCCTAAGCCTCCACATATAACCTATCTGAGAAGAGTCAAGCCTGTTACCCAGTAACCGCTCACATTGTTGGACTGCCTTGAACTCATTATGTAGTCAAGGGTGGCCTTGACCCTGGCTGGATCTTCCTGCCTCCGTCTCCAAAGTACTGGGATATGTGCCTGTAGCAGACCTGGGCATCTGGGGTGCACTTTCTTCCTATATAATGTTTTTGGAAGATGCAGACATCAAACCTGTGCAGTTTAAATGAAACTTGATAAATTCCATATCACTCGTTACAGTAGCTAGTGGGAGTAGAAGGGGGACATCAAACTCTGCCTGAGAAGGTCTCCGGTATAAGGGTTTGATTGTGATGTTACAGTATTCCAGTTGAATGGAATGAGACATCTTCCTATAAATCTATCTATCTATCTATCTATCTATCTATCTATCTATCTATCTATCTATGTGTGTGCTATATATCTATTACTTATTATAATTTATCATGTATGTTACATATATATAACAGAAATTGTACATTAATTATAAAATCATATTTCTGTGTTTATATATTTAATAAATATTTATATAATTAATAGAAATTTAATTATATTTATTTCATAATTATAATTATATGGTATATTAATATGTTTATTAGATATAAGACACACATTTATTATTTATTTATTTGTTTGTTTGTTTTTTATTTTTCAAGGCAGGGTTTCTCTGTGTAGCTCTGGCTGCTCTAGAACTCACTCAGTAGACCAGGCTGGCCTTGAACTCAGAGACCTGCCTGCCTCTGTCTTCCCCAAGTACCAGGATTAAAGGTGTGTACCATAACGCCTACCCAGTATCATTTTTCCTTTTATAGTTGTTGAGAGGTATATATATTTTCAACATAATATTTTTATTGAATATTTTGGAATTTCATATCATGCACCCCAATCACACACATGTTCCAGTCCTCCCAGTCCTACCCCGACCCTTGTGACCCCCCACACAAAAAAAAGGAGAAGAAAAGAAAAAACAATTGAACAAACAAACAAAAAAATCCAATTTGTGTTGCTTATATACTCACTGGAGCATGGTCAAGCTCCCAGTAGCTGGGAAGTATGTTTTTAAAAAGCAATACTCAGCAATGAGTAGGACTCCGTGTGTATTACCATCTCCTTGTCACTTGGAATAGACAGAATTCAGCATATTGTCTATACTTCCATAATTAGTGCCTCCGTGAGCCAATGACTCTGATGTGAAGCCATGTTGGTCACGTTTGAACAGGAGCACCCCGTGTGTTATAAAGGAACGTGGTAGTGCAGAGAATGAGCACCCGCTGGTGCTCTCCACGGAGCCCTCTGAGGGATCTCAACCTCACTCCAAGTACTTGAGGAGTTCTGTGTTTTGTGTGGAATGCACCATGGACATTTACCTCAGGAGAGATAATTGCTGCCTAATTGTATCCCTTTAAAAAGGAAGAAGAACATTCTGAAGTAACTGACTGCACATGGAAGATCTGCCTCCTCAAGACAGCCTGGGAGGAGACTAGACCTGGCAATTGTTCTGTTGTACAAGGAATAAGTGTAGACGAATACCTGGTTATGTGTTTTTCATTTGAAGGGGTCAAGGAGTTGCCAGTATTGGGGGCAGTCTACATAACTAGTTCAACATGGTCTCCAGGGGCTTCTTGTTTCCCATAGGAAAAACTGGACAGAAGTCAGTCAGATTTGCATTTTCCTATGTTCTTCTGTAACAAATGTAACAAACTCAATGGCTGAATTGATACCTAGGCAACAACTGACTGTTGTATATGACAGGACCCAACCTTGTTCCAGCCCTTTCTATTCAGGGTATCACAAGGCTGTAGTTCAGGGTGACCAGGATGTGTTCTTATTTGTAGACTCTCTAGAACCAATATTTCCAACTCCTCTTGTTAGCAAAATTCAATAATCTGTGGATATATGTCAGAGGGCCCTGTTCCTGGCTAGCTGGATCATCTGTTGCTTATAGACTCTACCTTCTGTCCCCAACATGCAGGCCTCATCTGAACACAGCAGTGTCAGAGCAAACCTTCTCATGCTCCAGCTCTCAACCTTTGCTCTCTAGACTAAGTTTTAAAACACAAGTCTAGCCTGCATGAGAATCAACTGTATTACCCAATACATTCTCCCAACATTCACATCTAAAAGACCAATATGCAGAATGTACTTATGAGATATGAAGATCTTGAGGGCCATCTTATAATTCTACCTACTAAAATATCATTTATAATTTAATTAAAAATCCCAAATATATAAACAACAAGTTACATGGAATAACCTGAACACTTAGGAAAAACAAAAGGTTTAATTAATATTTTATTAGAAAACCACTGGATTTTAGTGAAGTTACTGTTTAATATCCTTCCTTGGTCAGTCTAACACAGATCTTTAGAGTTTTGAGTGCTATATGACCCATTCACTTCTAAATGTCACTAACTATTTACATTACCAAATAGCAACAAAACAAAATGCAAACATTTTTTTTTCTTTCTGAATCTATTACTGGAGAATTGGGAATGGTTGCTGTTTGCATAAGGCAAGATAAACAATAACTTATAATCTCTGTGTAAACATCAACTGGTTCAAGGATTTAAACCATGAGAACTTTAAGGTAATTTAAAGTTAAGTGGTAGAGGAAGTTTAGACCTTGTGGATTTACAGCAGGGGGATGAGTGAGTTTAACCAACTGCCCGGGTAGTCATTGTCAAAGTGAGAGGAAGCCAGAGGAATCTCACTTCTGACACCAATTGTGACTGTAGAGGTTTCCACAGCCGTTCTCGGGTTTGACAACTTGCTAAGATTTGCAGGGCTCACAGAAACCTCTTAGACTCACAGTTGACTATGGAGGAAGGATGCAGACTAGAAGCAGCCAAGAGAAGATGTAAGGCAGAGTGTAGGGAAGCAATAAGCATAGGGGTCCCCTTACAGATGTGTTTTTGACACTAACATGTGTAATCTGAACAGAACAATGTCAACAAAGAGAAGCTCACACCAGCCTTTGGTGCTCAGAGTCTGAACCATGACTTGATCATACACTGTTCATGGGACTGGCCTTTAGTCTCTTGATCATCCTGGAGGGCGGTGTTGAGCCAATGGCTTTAGTTTCCGGCCATTAATGGATGAACAACTCTTGTTATATGGACCAAAGCACCCATCATAAATCATATTGGTAATGGAAGGCTGGATGAAACCCTTAACCAACCAAACATACCCCCATAATGTTCAAAGTTACAGGGTATCACCTCCTAATACTGAGGGAGGAAGCCATCTGTTTGAGGCAAATTCCTCAAATAATACCACCAGCCTTAGGCACATGCTAAATGTGCTAAGATAACCCCTTCCTTTCAACAAGAATATTGGAAAGATTATTGCAGATAGTTGCATTGTCAGGACTAAGTAATTTTCCTAAGATGGGCCCAAACTCTAAAGGGCATAATTCCAAATGCTTGCCTGCATGGTGTCCTCAAAGCAAAGGATGATTGCCCCTCCAGGCCAGGGATTATACTGGCAGTCATCACACATTGAGAAGCTTCTTTTTGCAGTGGATGATAGTTAAAACAGATAACTACAACTTGCCCAAGTGCAGACAGAATATGTCTGTGGAGTGCTCTGCCACAGTGGCTACCCCCGCCCCCAGGCTCAGAGAACAACTTGAAGGAAAGATAGTGTAATGAGACTGTAGGAGCCAGAGGTCAGGTGAAGCAATGTCTTCTGGACACAACAGAGCAGAGCCGCTGCACTCAGGAACTCACAGCAGCTGTGGTTGCCTGCACAAGATCTGCAGAAGATCCAGCCAGTCACCATTCTTCCTGGTTGGAGGAAGGGTTCATGAGGCCCCACCCCTAACTTAGGAGTTATGGACAGTTGATGGCCACAGGGGAAGAGAGAGTCAGGAATGTGCCCTCTGGAGTGCCAGCCATTGTGTTAGTCAGGGTTCTCTAGACAAACAAAATTGCTAGAGAGAATCTGTCTGTCTGTCTGTCTGTCTGTCTAGGGGATTTAGTAGACTGGCTTACAAGTTGTAGTCCAGCCATTCCAACAATGGCTGTCTTCTTATGGAAAGTTCAGGAATCAAATAGTTGTTCAGTCCATGAGGCTGGATGTCTCAACTGGTTGGTATATACTGGAATCCAAAAGGAGTAGACGCTAATGCCAGTGAAGAAATGAACTTGTCAGCAAAAGTGAGGGCAAGCAGGCAAAGAGCAAGTGCTTCCTTCTTCTGTGTCCTTTGTATAGGCTGTCCCCAGAAGGCATGGCCAAGATTAAAGCTGAGTCTTTCCATCTTAAATGATCTAGATTTAGGGTGGGTTTTCCCACCTCAAATGGCCCAATGAAGAAAAAATCCTTCTTGTACTCAGCAGTTTGGGTTTTTATTCATTCCAGATGTAGTCTAGTGGAAAACCAAGAATAGCAATCACAGCCATGCTCCAGTAGGTGGTTCCACATCCAGGTATATTTAGGTACTTTGGACTCAATAGTTGATAACATAAGAGGAGATGATGTTTGGTGTGGGACACTGAGGAGATTGTGGGAGGAGCTGGATGTGTGTGTGCGGGGTGATATGATCCAAATACAGTGTACATGCCTGAAGTTCCCAAAGAGTGAAAAATATTAAACACAAAAGAACATAATAAAAGTAGAATGAAGATTTAGAAGCCATTATAGTTGAGAATTAAGTGTTCACAGTAAAGTTGTCATCCAATTGTGATGTATGCTGTTTTAGTAAGGCAGATTACATGGGAATAATGGTTATTTCATTGATCAATATCTTCCTGTCAGCATAGGTCAGTGCATTTGAGCACATTCATGGGTTCTGTGTATGTTCCAGGTGCTGTACTGGCTGCTGTTGACCCAAAGATGATGACCAGGAGGATGTTCCTGCCCACAAGGAGTTAGCAAGCCGATAAGGGTATGTAGCACACTGCCTATATTACTGTTGTTACCAGGCAGGTGTTAAACAGAAAAAGAATCTCATCTTCATGTATGAAATACTTTGCTCAAGTACTTTGTCAGTAGTTGGAACAATGGCTTTTTGAACTGATGTAGTTAATGTTGAAGAAAGATGAATTGTTGATTGACTGCCATTTACTTAATTGCATTAAGTAATTAAACTCAGGATTAGCCTTTTTTTACTAACTTCTATAATAGTATAATTATTTTGGAAAAAACATACATATGTATATATAGACATAATACACACACACACACACACACACACACACACACACACACACCACATTGTGCTTGAAAAGTCCCTACACCTGTGTGTAAAGGAGGGTAGGGTAAAGATGTCACCTAGCACTGTCTTTTCTTCTTTATGCATTGATGATCCTGCTTCTTATTGGTTATCTCAGAGAACATTATCTGTTTATATTTTGATTTTTTCAATGAAAGTATATGTTTCATTTGCATTATGATAAAATTATAATAGATTTTTGTAGTGTATGCTTACTTTCAACCTTACAGGATACAATAGGGTGACGAACTAAACCCAATGAAAGCAATTAAGAAATTTTCTATATATAGTATTAGACATTGTATAGCTTAAAACAAAGAGATCAGAATCAGAAGATGTGAATGATTAACATTGGAAATGTGGAGTAGTTCACAGTACAACTTCAGCAACAATATGCTTGTGTATACTTAATAAGCATTAGCACACTGTCTGGCTTAAACCTTGCAAGCACTGAGCGCAGTTATTACTTAACAGTGTGAGCAATGCAGGAAGGAACACGTCTTTTTCCTTGGCATTATGATTTTAATTTTTAAAAGCATTTAATTTTACAGACCATATCCATCATCTTTGCCTAGATAAATGTTGTGGCAATTTTTTGAATGAACCTCTCAGTTCCCTCAAGAAATTATGGCTTCCCTATAAATTCGCAAATGAAAGGCCATTTGTCACTGTTATAAATATGAGTGGTTCCTGTGCTGATGTCCACATAAACTCAAAGTGGTTTAGTGTCTGTTGTGAATAATTAGTGCTGCAGAAGAATATGGATAGTGTCTCTCTCACATGGTGTCATTACGTTGCATGGTGGAGACAGCAACATGCAATATTTTTGGAATATTGTGGCATTTCTTTGAGTTACTGCTACCCATACGAAATAAATCAGCCTTAATGATAGATATTCCAAGGATGTTTATTAATCTATTCACTTAATCTAAAATACTTTCTCTTGGCATTTATAGATCCAGTTCAAAGGAAGGGGGCAAGTGTCCTAAACCTCGGCAGTTACTTTTAGTTACCTCATAATTATGTCAGCCAAGTCCAGTCAGAATTGAAATCAGAAAGCATGGATATTATTCCTATTAATCTATGCTACAGATATTGGTTTAGCAAAAACATATTTTTTGCATGTGTCTGAATAAATTTTCAATCTGTGCCACTCCTCATGAAACATAGGACATGGTTCTATATTGGAACCCTTCTTTTAAATGTTTCTCTTTCTCCCCAACTCCTTGCCTCTCTTTTTTTCTGTCATATTCCTGCATCATGTAGTCTTCGGTAGAAAAACAAAAAACAAAAAAACTGGCAAAATTCCTCTATAGTGATATTAGAAGCAGTGTGTAGTGTGTGGTTTTGGCAACATGGCCTGGGGTGGGGTGGGTAGATGGGGCAGGTGAGAGGTCATTAGTCGCTGTTAAACAGGGGTCAGCTGTGCACACATTTGGGACATGGTTTGAGTGGGCACCCACATAAATGCTGCTGTAACAGAAGCAAAGTGCAAGGTCAAAGCTAAATTCCGGATTAAACTATCCTAGCCAGATACCATTCCTATCCATCTCTTAGCCATCATGAATGGCACATATGATCAGTTGCTGTCATCTTTGGTAGCAAGATGGTGGCTGTACTGTGTCCCCAATGGTATCATCCATCAAATTAAAAAAAGCCCCTTTCCCAGAAGCCATGTAGATGGACCTCTCTCTGGATGCACAGAGCAGCATCAATTCTACCTCATCTGTAGATGAGGCATCAGGACTAGATCTCAGGGAAAGGGTTAATTGAAAAAAGGCTTCATGGGTGCTAGATAGTAAACGGGAGTTCACTACTCAAGCAGCTGGGAAGATGGCTCAGTTGGTAAAGTGCGTGTCAAGCAAGTCTGAGGACCTGAGTCTAGGCTCCAGGTGACCATGTCAAAGCTGACCATGGCATGTGCCTGTGCTCTCAGCACAGGGGGCACAGCTGGGAGAATTCCTGTAGCTTACATAAAAAGTGGGCTAGATAAATATCCAGTCTCTGTGTTCAGGGATAAACCAGGTATTACAAGAAAGAGAAAGAAAGAAAGAAAGAAAGAGAGAGAGAGAGAGAGGGAGGGAGGGAGGGAGGGAGGGAGGGAGGGAGGGATGGAGGAAGGAAGGATCATTGATTGAGGAACAGTGATTGAGGAAGAAAACTAGATGCTAGCCTCTGGTCAGCACAAACATGTGAACTCAGAGAAACATGTACATACACATTCTATTCAATAAAAATCACAGTAGGTCCATATTGTCAGCCTACTGTATCTGTGATTTTTGTGTTATGGCTTCAACTGTGTGGGGAAGAAGGAGAAGAAGAAGAAGAAAAATAAAGAAAAGAAAGAAACTTTTTTCTTTCAAAAAACTTTCAAGAAAGTTAAAAACAAAACAAACAAACAACAAACAAAATAAACCCCAACAACTTGGAATTGCCACAAACCAAAAGCTATCCTGAATCCACATGAGGTGAAGGGTACAGGCAGCATACTAGATACTGTGACTCATCTGGAGATGATGTAAAGTTTATGGGGATGTGTGAAGGTCATATGCAAATCAGCCGCCATTTTTTTCCCCAAGAGGCAAAAGGCTTGAACATCTGTGGATTTTGTTTTCATTGTGGGGAGGGGATCTCTTTGGAACAAATCCCCCTGGATTCTAAGAGAGGGATGTGTGTAAGAATTTATATCCAGTTCTAGAAGCTTGTGGATTTCCAGCACTCCCTAGATTCTAGGGTAAGCAACTCCTAAAGTAACCTTGACTCTGCATCTCTGAAACAGCCAACCACAGGAGGGAGGATGGTGGCTTCGAGTTGTTTCCTGAACAGAGACAGACTGAGTGTCCCCTGTAACAGTGGTCAATATGAAAATAGCCAAATTGAGAATGACAAACGTGACATTTTCTTGTTCCCTAAGGTGGAAGTGACTGGGAAGCCTGCATGTTTCTCTGCTCCTCTTCTGTATAGAGCAGAGCCAACATCTTTTTCTGAAAATAAGAACTTTGGGGCTGGAGAGATTTCCCGGCCTTTCTGAGATCTACTGCTTCTGCAGAGGACCTGAGTTCAGTCCCCAGAGCCCACACCATGTGCTTCACAAAAACCTGTAACTCCAGCTCTGGGGGATCTGACACCTCTTGCCTCCTGAAACACCCGCACTTACATGCACATTACCCCCACCCACACATAATTAAAATGTAAATATTTTTTACTAAGAACTTCATATTGGTAACATAGGAAGGCTTCAGTCCTTTAAAAGATGTCTTATTAAATCTTTGAGAATTCTGTTTACCATATTTTGATCATTTTGACTGGAACTCTTCCACAAGTCCTCTCAGATCTGCCTTCACCTCACGGCTGCCAACTTCATGTCTTCTTTTTAAAAATGTTCAATGTCCCATCAACTCCAGTTTGTAAAGTCCATCTTCTGCTGCATGGTCGACCTACTGGAGCTATACTCCTAGAGAAAACTGAACCTCCTTCCCCGAGAAGCCATCAGCTGTCCATAGCTCTTCAGTCAGGAGTGGGGCCCAGGAACCCTTTCCCACTCCACTCGAGAACATTCACTGGCTTGATCCTGTAAAGACAGCCCCAGTCACTATGAGTTCATGAGTGCAGTGGTTCTATTGTGTCCAGTAGACACTGTTTCCCTCTGGTTCTCCCTTTCCTCAGGCTCCTGCAATCTTTCTGCTTCCACCATGATCCCTATGCCATGAGTGTCAAAGAGGCACAATGATTATGGGAATAATTTACCACTTTTTTATTGTATTGTTGCCCCTCCCCACAAAGAATCCAGGGCTAGGTAGCTCATAGAGCTATTCTTCTGGTAAATGGACAGTGTATCAACTGCCCTCTAGATTCATATCTCCATACCATAGATTAGTGAAGCTCTCGGGCCGCATCTGTGAGTGACACAGAAATTCACAACTGATCAAAGTGCAGAGCCACAAATGACATCAATATTGTTCCCCGTCACCCTCCAAAAGTCCCTGAAAACAGTGTTGTCCAGCGCTGATTCAGCTGGGCCACAGCCGCAGGCATCTGTGTCTCTGTGCCCCCACCCTTCAGTCATGTAGAAAAGTACTCCCCAGCTCCACAAAGGTGACTATTCTGTGTCACGTTGATGGCGTCAGGTAGTTTCTTAATTACTTTTAACTGAGTTGTTTGGAGGGAAATGGGTAATGTATAGGTACACTGTTGGGGTCTATGAGGAGATTTTGAAAAGTCTGCATGGCAATTATTTGCTTTTCACTAATTTTGGTAAGGAACAAAACCTTCTCAGCAAGCTGGGGACTAGGGTGGCAGTCCCCAAGATGGGAAATTCAATTGTGTTTATTTTCCCAAGGAGCCTGAGTTGGTTAACAAGGATGTGACTTGTGATTTTCAGTTGTTTCACTGAAGAATTAACATGTTTGAAGAGGAAAGCCTCACCATGTTACCGTCTCTTTCTCTTCCTGGATAGAAATCCTCTGAGCTGAGCTCCCTTCCTCTGGAATGGAGCTGTTTAGCCAGAATCTTCCATTAAAGACTAAAGTGAGCTTCTTAAGTTTGAGAGCCTTGGTTGGGAGTAAAGAGCCAAAATTGATTAGTAATGCTACCAAAACCTACCATTTAGGGGAGAAGACCAGTTTTCAGAGCCTTCCTGTAAACGTCATGGGTCATCTGACTTTCCAGATTAACACATGAGTTATAAACGAAGCTGATGCCACTGAAAAACCGTGTTATACCACACGCTCTCGGTTCAGTCAGGAAGTCCATGGGTCTCTTAGTCACATATTTTACTCTCCAGATCCTATCTTCTTCACAGCGCTGCTTCTCTGGATTTGGGAAGCAGTATGTAGTTCATCCATTTAGAACTGAGCACAGGATCTTTTTTTTTTTTTGACATTCCTTTACCCGTTTTTCAACTTCAATTTTAACTTAAACCAAGATAGTGTGCTGCTTTTTTCTATAGAAATGTCAGTCATCCATAGCACGTGAAGAAGCAAGCTTTTGTAAAAGACAAAAGTTATTCTAATCTATAAATAAAAGTGAAAGCTTTTCATCATTTTGTCTCAAACAAGTCAAAGGATATTTGAAGGCCGTGGGTAGAGGAAGAAAGAAGCACCATGGCCTTAGGCCTGTCTAAATGGCAAAAGAAGAGGCGTACACCTCTCCAAGTATTCAGACAATCTATGTCCTGAATGAAGTCCAGTCCAGCTGCGGGTACTCTCACAGCCCATTCCCTGTTGGTAAGGTTAAGGAATATTTAGGGAAATAGAATTATTTTTATCCACAACTGAAATCTTAGGTTTCAAAAGACTTGCATTCTGAGTAAGTTGTGGGCTAGAATGCAAACAGGGAAAGTGTGTGCATATGTCTGAGTTTCACTTCAGTGTGTGTGTGTGTGTGTGTGTGTGTGTGTGTGTGTGTGTGTGGTGCATGTGCCCTCATGCTCATGCATTTCTGTGAGTGCGTGCAGGTATGTACATGCTTTTGAGGTCAGAGGACAACCTTCTGTCTTATATTAGACAGGGTCTCTTTACTGTTCCCTGCTGTATAGACCAGTCTAGCTGGCCCACGAGTTTGTGGGGATTCTCCGGCTTTCCTGGGATTGTTGATGCATAACACTGCATCTGGCTGTAGGTGGGTTCTGGGGATTGGAACTCCAGTCCTCTTGCTTGTTCAACAGTCTCTTTACCCATGAAGCCATTTCCCCATCCTTGTTTCAAGACTCTTGGTAGGCTTTGTCACTGTTTGGGATTTGGGTCTTTATTGTGAGTCACAGTATGGTGAAATAACTCTGTGAGGTGGCAGCCACACCATCTTCCCCAGGTTTTCAAGGGCCTGTGGATGAAAGTGGACCAACAAATGGCCAACGAGGCTTCCCCTGTCTGCCCGTTTTAAATCTGTTCTCCTCTGGAGAGGAAAGGTAGAGAGCTGATGCTGGTGTCTGTCAGGCCTGGGCTCTTGCCTCATTCCCTGCTCCTTCCTGGGCATCTTGCCCTTCTGGGAAGGTTAATATTTACCAGAGATGTTTCCTAGGTGTTTCAATCACACAGCAGACACCTGCCCCTATATATGGGGATGCTGATGCTGTCCACCCAGCATGAGTCAGAGATGGCTCCTTTTGTCTTTCTTTTCTTTTTAAAGCATGCTTTCTTTCAAAAACCTCATTAATCTCAGTGTGCAGACTTTAGGGGGAAACTTGTGTTTTGGCAGTTGACACTGTTTAATGTAATGATTTACAGTTGCGCCTTGTGTATACACAATAGGCACTTTATAAATTGGATTGTCCTAGGAATAACACGATACATAAATGTTATTGCTATAAATTCTGTCCTTGGCTGCATATTTTGTCCTTTGTAGCCAGTTGACTTAGAAGTGCTGACGGTTTTAACCTGCTCTCTGGGACTCAATACTGTAAATGGTCACCAAGGTAAGCCTCATATACACAGAGGCATTCAAGCAGCAGAAGAACAGAGCACAGAGGCTCGCCTCTGGCATGGCTTCTGGCTGGACTCCACAGGTAATGAAAAAGAGTGTACCCCTGGAGTAGGAGGGGAGCCCCAAGCACGATGTGGTAGAAGTTGAATGGAACTTCTTATTATTTGTGCCCAGTAGCATCACCAGAGAGAAAATGGGGGGGGGGCAGAGTAAACAGGAGAGAAACTGGGGTATGACTATCAAGACTTCATGAGACACCATTTCACAGGCAGGTTTGCACCCCTCAAACAGCATTAAATAGGAACAAAAGAAACAATAGCTTGGTAACTGTGAACAAAGTTTAACATCAGTCTACTCTGTTATGTTTTTATTTAGGACACAGTAGACATTGTGATATGTAATTTTTGTGAACAATTTTGAGGAACGGGGATTCTCAGATTATTTTACTGGTGACTCACAACATTACTGCTTGGCTGATGTCATCTTGCTAATACCTATCTTTTATTCACCATGGTATCTCAACTTACTGTGATCTTTCTGAGATCCTAAAGAATTTGAGAGTGATATCATTATTCTAGAGTTGGTTATTTTATCTCATCTTATTCCCAGTGTTGAGCTTGTACTGAGGGGCTCATGCAGGCTAGGCAAGTGCTCTACCACTGAGCTTGAACTCCACGCCTGGTTGGTCATTTTAGATCCATGTGACTGTTCAATCTTATTCTAAGATGCTGAGGGAGAGGGCAGAGAGAAGCCATATCCATGGCCCTGTCTTGCTCACCTGGTGCCAGGTCTTTATCAGAGTTGATTTGAATTGCCCTCTGCCCCAGTCTGTAAAAAAGCTCTGGGCTGTGAAGGAGCCTGTTGTGTTCCTTGTGTGAGTTCGGGTAGAGATTTTTCTAGTCTGCTTCATAGGCTAAGTGTTCCAGTCACTTCCTTTCCCCCACAACCCCTTAAGAATTAATGTCTACACTATTGATCTGGTTACCCACAAAGTCTGTCCAAATTGGTTGTTGTAGTGGCTAGAAATACAAAATCAGTAATTTGAAAACCTGGAGGGTCCTAGCCGAAATCTCAGCAGGAAATCCCCACATGAAAAGATGATAAGGCTGCATCAGTGGTTTGTGTGACCTGAAATCACAGGCATCATTTATTTGGCTGTTCCTGTAAAGGTACTGTGGGGACAAGTGCCTTTATCACTTCTACAACAGACTCTTAGTGGCCGTCCATGTCTTCTGGTGCATCCATGACAGAGAATACACACACACACACACACACACACACACACACACACACACACGGAACCCATATTTGTGGCAGCATAGTCAAAACAACTGATTTGCCTACTGACTTCGTTGATTTGCCCACCCACCACCACACTCTCTAGAGGAAACGGGCCTGAAAGGTTGAATAGAATGTGTCCAGCCACTTCTCTGTGACAAGAAAAGTTATCTGAGAAGTTCCCTGTGGCATCCTTCAGTTTCTGGAAGGGGGCTTTCAACATTCAGTGTCGGCCTGTGATCTTCGGCATGGGCTGTGTACCCCTGGAGTAGGACAGAGTTCGTCCCAGCTGTGGCTGTTCCACGCTCAGGTAGGCCCTGGTTAAGATCTCAGAGAGGCTGGTGTGTCAGTCAAACTGTGGGAAGATTCTAGGCTGACAGAGAGCTTCCAGATCTCAATTTACTTATCCTGCAGAATTCTAATCATTACTTCAAGTTCTGTTTTCTAATAAAAAATCAACTTAAATGTATGCGTATATACACATGCCTGCGTGTGCACACACGTGCTGGTCATTGTTGTTCATAGTAGGACACTTGTGTGGCAGCTGTCATTGACTGACATTTTCCTTGTGCCTGACCGCATTGCCTAGTTTTGTGTGGAATGCAGTTGTCAACCGGCTAAGCACATGAAGCAGGTAGCAAGGTATGTCTGTGTTTTACTCCCGACAGAAAGAATAGAGACAGAGGAAAACTGAGTAATTTGTCATGACTCAACTGCTTATAAAAGACAAAGCCGTAGTCAAAGCTCCTGGGTTGACTTGCAAGCAGCTGAGCGTTTCACACCAGAAGGGAAGGCAACAGGACACAGAATTTGGGTTCTTTTCATCACAGCAATACAGGATGTCACTGTATCACTCGGCTGCATTGGACCAGTGGCAAATGCTTTTTGAGAAATCTAGAACACCAATAGAACAACCTGTTACCAAAAAGGAGAAAGCTGTGTCCTGGTGAACCTGAGGACAGGCCCTCAGGCCTTGCTGTCACTGTGGCCATAAGAGACACCTCGGGTGAGGATCCACACATTTCCTGACTTCTAGTGCCATGTGTTCTCTCTGTTCCTGTCATCCTTCAGCCATTATCATGAAGGATGAGTGGCTTCTGTGAGTATGTGTTCAATATCCGACTCATGACTATGTTCTCTTGAAGAGGCATGTGTCATTTTGATTTGAGAAGTGAGCAACTAGTAATCAGCAGTCAGGGGTTTCAGGCTAATTTGGAAGCCATGGTCATGCTGTATTTATCACCAAGACTGGACCCTTCTTTCCAGAGCTCCCACACCCAAATTTTAGAAAACTCATTTAAACAATCTCTTGCTGCTGTTAACCACTTGGTGCTCAAGCCTATAGCAGCCACTCACTTCCAAACGAATATGTAAAACAGAGCACTGAGGGCAAGCACCCAGGAGGCTGTGGGATGAGAGCATGTGTGTAAAGTAATCATAGAGTTCGCCTTTGCTGTTCTAGCTGTCTGTTCGCCTTGTTAATAAGACCCTGCTGACTTCACACACTGCTGCTCTGCTACTCGGTTCCACGGTTTCTCTTGCTTTGTGAGTTCTGGTAATTTGAGCATACTTTCCCTCATTACACGAAGGACTTCTGTGTGAACAGGGGGACACCAGAGTTCTTCAGTCAGCGAAGAGGGCAGCAGCAAAGATACTCAACCCACACTGGGCCTGGCAGAACCTCACAGGAAAGAATTCCAGCACATTCTGAAATTTGGTCTTTACAGATATTTTTCTATGCCTGAAGCATGTGTTCTAGTGCTATTTATGTAAGGAAATAGTGACATCCTGTGTGAAGCTGGCCTAATTGCCTCTGTAATTAACCTATTTGAGGAGGAAGTAACATAGAAATCAAATATCATTAAATGCTGAAAGGGGAGACTTTGCCTTAACGCAAACCTCTAACTTTACCAAAGGGTGCAGATGAGACACAACAGAATTCCAGCTTTTCCCTTTTGTTTCTGGTTTCACACTTCCCTCCTGCCCCCTCTTCCTTCCCTCTTTTCTCCCCCTCCCCTTATTCCTCTCTTGTCTTGTTTTGATACAATTCCACTAACCCGTTTCGTTTTTACCTCACCACCTTCATTTTCTATATTAGCCAATAAGAATCTAGTGTAGCAAGTGGGGATCTAGTGTGAGCCTAGCATTGAGGGGAGATGTAAATGTGGCTGGGGCGGAGCATTTGTTTCCTGGCCAATCTAATGTCCCCTGCCTCCAGGGCAGGGTATGTATGCATAGTGTTGTTTGTGTCTTCTGGCCTGAAGAGCAGAAATATTTACTCTTTCCTATCCCTTGATAAAAATGTATGTTGAATAAATTTAGAGCAGAGTGACAGTGTGTAAATGCAGAGTTTCCTCGGACTCCTTCAAACCAGGAGAACACCTGGTAAAGCACCGGGAAACACTGGGTTGTAATGGAGAGAGAGTGTTTAGAAACTGAGTTCTTGATGCTGCATCCTCTGAGTGTGGCTCAGGTGAAGCCGGAAGAGCCTCCGCCTTCTCTGTTCCAGTCCTGTCATGTGACAGAGCAGTGAATAAGACCACAGCAAGGCTAACATTAGACAAACGGTAAACGCCCCTCTGCTGTGTGTCCAAGGCAGCAGGACAGATCTCAGGGGCATTCTCCAGCCCCAACCTCCTACAACTCCCTCATCCTGGAATCAGAATGGTATTTTGAGCCAGATAGCTTATTCTGCATTCCTTTCAGGGGATAAAAATGTTGTGTGATCATTGCATGTCAATGTTTACTACAGTCCTATTCACAAGAGCTGAGTTGTGGAACTAACCTATGTGTCCAACAGCCGAGGAACGGATAAAAGTGCAGCATGTACTCACAATGATTTTTATTTTTAACCATGAAAGCTGAAGTTGGCCATTTGCATGTAAGTGCGTGTCACTGGATATAATATAGCAAATTAAGGCCATCTAGAAAGACATGATCACATGTTTTCTTTCACTTATGGGTCCTAGACATTAGAGGTGCATAATGATTGTATGTACTGATGACATGGAGGTTAGGGTAAAACTTCTGGGGGAAAAAGGGGTATGGTAGGAGGGAGAGAAGGGGAGAGAGATGTACGAGGGATGTGTGCACAGTACATTATATACTTTCCTGGAAATGACTTTGTGCAATCTTGTCTAATAAGGTTATAATATCATTGGTATAATTGCAAGTCAAGTCACCGGGGTTACATTTTGCATGTTATATCATCATGGAAGAGCCCAGTTTAAAGGTCTAGTGAAGAAACCCTGCTGAAGGATTTGAGAGTTTTGACCCCAAGTAAACATTCTTTGGTAATTTGGAATGGAACCCTTTTTGGGTTTTAGCCCTTAGTAAGTGTGGGTACTTCCAGATAAGTGTGCCATACCTCAGTTTCCACTTCTGTAAAAGAGATACAAAAATCCTACTCTGCCACCACAGGTAATGTGAAACTTTACTAGTGTTTATTACTGTGAAGAGTGTCTGTAAATAAATGACAAAAATCATTATTGCAGCTAACATTTGATGAAACAAATTGGTTATGGGTTTATTGTAAGGGTATGTAACTTCCAATGTGTAAATTAGTTCTCAAATGGAATTATTTAATACTCATTCCCACATTTATCCATTACTTACTAATAAATTGTGGCAGAGTCTTACTTGCTTGTTCAGCAAGTCTACCTGACTTAGAACTTCCTGTGCAACTCCCATCAGTCTCTAGCTAACAGGGGCCCTCCTGCTCCACCCTCCCAGGTTCTGAGGTTACAACTGTGAGCCTGTAACCACACATACTATCATTTTGTGGTGGTGGCTTTTGACAACCAAGAAAGTATTATTTGGGGAAGACTTTGGGTAAAAGAAACAGCACAGAGTCTTGCTGTGCACCATGCGTGTAGTTAACCTGATAAACACTGTCAGATGCAGAACAGGCCCTCAGAGTGGAAATGCACCCTCAGTTCTAAGCAAGTTGCCATTTACTCACGACTGTTTGTGTGTATGGTTGAGGTGTCCATCATTTTCACATGGAGCTCTCATCTATTTTGCTAATGTCATCAAGAGGATAGGTGATTACATGAGTAAGGAAGTCAGAAGAACATCCTTTGGAGTGTGAGTCAGTCATTGCTTATCACAAGGTAATTTACTCATCCCATCCCTTCAGTGTAGATTTACCATGCTCCCACTGTGTGACACACGGGGACAGTCTTAAAAGCCACTCCAGGTTGTGTCAAGTTAACAAAGCTAAGCATGAATTCCCAATTCAAGATGGAGTATGGTGAGAATCTTCTTGCCTCCATGGCATTATTTTTTCTTTTTTAAGTCTAGTTACTTAGCATTGCTGTAGTCCAAATGCCTGACACAGACACACCTGGAGGAAGGACAGGTTTGTTTAGGCACACTGTTTCAGAGAGTTTTAGTCCATCAAGGTGGGAAAGGCATGATGGAGCAGTTCAATTCATGGCAGCTGGAGTGTGATCATACTCATACCACACTGGGCTGGAAGCAAGAAGGAAGGGAAGAAGCAAGGTCAGAAGAGCCATCAGAATCCTACCCCTAGTGGTCCTCATCCGCAATCCAGGCTCTGGCTCCTGAAACTTCTAGTTTCCCAAAGTGGCACTACCAGCTGGGAATAATAAACCTCAACTACTGAGTTTGAGGGGGAGCATTCTAGAGTCAAACTGTAAGACCTTCACTCAGGAGACCTCAGGGAGCACATGGGTCTCTGTCTTGTCTCTCATAGAAAATGGACCTAGTTGCACTGTAGGTAGTTGGCAGCAGGTAAAAGCAGTGAAGACACACAGCTGGAGGTGATGGGGTATTTAACCAGTCTGTGGTTTATAACTCAAGCTTTCTCCTTCTTCATGCTAGTGGAGATAGAGAAAGGCAGAGAGCCCAGGAAAGTCATTCATTGCTCTCCATCTTTGCGTTCACCCACTTATCTCTCAAAATAGAATTCAGAACTCTGAAGACATGCACAGTTCCTTGCTAAGGGCTCTGATCTATAGACTCTGACAGTATTTGCTGCACAAAGGCCAACATGGTGTAAGCCATTTGTAGTCTCACATAGTTTGGAGTGGCCTAGCCTCTGTCCTGCTACTGTATCTGTCCAGAGATTCAGTGTTTAGATTATTTAGTGCCTCATTTTAAAAAGCTACAACTTAGCAGGGCGTTGGTGGTGCATGCCTTTAATTCCAGCACTCTGGAAGCAGAGGTAGGTGGATCTCTGTGAGTTTGAGGCCAACCTGGGCTACAAAGTGAGTTCCAGGAAAGTCACAAAGCTACACAGAAAAACCCTGTCTCAAAAAAACCAAAAAACCAACCAAACGAACAAACAAAAAAACCCAAAATATAAATAAATTAAAAAAAAAAGTTACAACTAGGGCTGGATACGAGGATGGATAAGAGATGGTTATGAGTGCTTGTTGCTCTTGCAGAAGACTCAAATTTGTATCCCAGCACCTACATCATGCAGCTCACAAACACCTGTAACTACAGCTTCAAGATATTTGATGACCTCTTCTGGTCTTTCCATACTTCTGCACATATGTACATGGTCCCATGTATCACACACACACACACACACACACACACACACACACTTCAGAAATAAGACTTTACAAACAAAATACAAAGCCATACCTCTCCATTGGCTATGGGGGTTTGATGTTTAGACAGTGGTTGGTATTCACTGGCCATCACTCAACAGTTAGAAACTTGAAGAGATAAAATTGGCAACAGTGTTAAAAAAACAACAACATTGGAACACAATTAGCTTTTGTGTCATAATTCCATTCACAGTTTAGAATAATTCAAAATCAAACGATAAAGGAAGGCCTTGGGGGCGGGGGAAGGAATCCCTTATATAGTCTGTAGTAGGAATAGAGGCGTGCTGAGATTCCGACCCAGGCCAGCACTGCCTGTGACTGAGCCGGGGTGTAATTTAGCGAGCTGACAGGAGGAGTGAAGTATGTCCTCAATATCCGCGTGTGGCAGAAGAGATGAATGCATACATCAGGAAACAATGTTTAAGTGTTTTATTTCCTTATTTCAGCCTGTCAAACTGTCAGTGTGGTTAATGGCCACCAAGAGAGAAAGAGAGCTCAGGAGGAGGAGGAAGAGAGGGAGACAAAGGTGCTCTGGAATCTAGGGAAACCAAACAGGGATGCTTTTGCCTGCTGCTGTGGCAGGATGGTCAGCCAGACAGAAATAACGCCTGGCCATCATCTCTCTGCAGCCAGATGTGTTGGCAGTCCAGTGCCTATCGTACTCCCTTCCCCTGCTCCCCTCCTCGTGACCTCCACCCCTACTTCCCTGAGCTCTGATCTCTGCAGTTCCTTTCACTAATTCTGCTACACTATCGATGCTTAGAGGATGATATGTTAGATGGCTGATCATGTTTTTCCTGCTTTCTGAAGTTTATTATCTTGTTTATATTCTTTAGAAAATGTACCATTAATTCTGTTTGTGTAAAATGCTCACTCTTGTATCTATCTAAAATATCCTGTTTTAATCCTTCCAAGTGTCTTCAAATGATCAAAGAATATGCCAAGCCTGATTTGCGTCCATTACTGCCTTAAGTGCTGGCGTACACGCTCATACACACTTTCTCTTACACACACACACCTTCTCTCACTCACATGTACACACACAGTATGAAGTGCTTACCCCTGACATTTTACCTTTAGAACAAATAAACTATTTTGAATTTCTAGAAAATGTTCAGCACTGCAAGGGAGTTAGTTGTATGTTACAAAAGGGAAGTGTTTATTATGGATATTTTTGAACCAGAGATAAGTTGTTTGTCCTTAGAAGTAGAGAAGCTCCTTTTCTGTCACCTTTTGGTCAAGCCCTGGATTGAAAACCTCTAACTTCATACCAGCAATGGCTGTTCTCCAGAATGGACACATTTCAGGACCCTGATGTATTTAACTAGAAAAATACATGTTTTAAAAATGTCCATTTCAAACTTTAGATCCATAGTCTAAGCTAGGAAAGGAAGCTTGTGGCATGTCTTCTGACTTACACAGCACGCTTTTAATCTTGTCAGCCATCAGATCACCTGGGGAAAAAAAAATACACACTTTCATGTCTTACTTCACACTGCCTGCATGTGTATTTGCAGAGATGGTGGCTAGCTTACACATGTGAGATGTGCTTTATGCCCATATTCTCACCTGATATCTCAGGTAAGATGAGTGATCAGCCAGCCTAGGGACCATATTGCCTCTGTCTTGGGAAGTACTTTGAAGCACTTGACAGAATTCTGAATGATTACCAACTCTGTCATCTATTGACTGAGTAAATCTGAGGCCAGTCACAAAATTTAGGGAGCAATGTTTTTTCAACTCTATACAATTTACATCACCCCTTTTACCTCTAAACCTTATGCCTATATTGTATCAATGAGATTTTTAAAGGTTTTGAGTTAAAACACATGCATAACACACATATATATACATACATGTGCATACAAATATACATGTGTACACACATGCAAACATAAACCACACACATAAATATACATATACATAAATATATACATATACATACATATATATATACACATATGTACTTGTACACCCATACACACACAAATGTACACATCACACAACTTCCACATATGCATACATATTCCTCTTAGGAAATGATGACTCCATTTTCTGAACTCACCATTTGAAGAAGACATTTCTCTGTAGAAAGTGAATGCATTTCTGGTCTGACTCCATGAATGAGGGTGTCAGATGCTCGTCTTAACTCCACACACTGACACCTGGGATTGGAAATAATGGTAACTAATGGAGCTGGAAAAGTCTGAGATGCTGGTTTTGGGTAAAGAAAAATGTTTTCTGATGTGTAATTTTAGAGGCTATTATATTTACCATCAAATCTAATGATTTGGGAAACCAGAGCCCCTGCTCCCCCATGTCCTTCATGCATGAGGAGACGGCCATGTCACTTTCCCTGACCACGTTTCTTTCTCCTTCAGTAAGTAGACATCCTAGAGGAACCCTGTTCCACACATTCCCTTGAGCCTGTGTCCAAAGACCTCACACCAGAGAATAGGGCTTGAGTAGGCTCCTTCTATGACCCATTCTTCAGAGGTCATGTTCCATCACTGGAGTTTACAACACTGAGCTCAAAGATGGCCAAGGGGGCAGCTGTTTGAGAAGGACCAACTAGACAAAGAGTTTCTCCATTTGTCTGCTGTTCTTGAGTGTGAAAATATTAAGGGTACTATATCAGTAAGATACATAATAAGAAAAGAATAAGACAGTAGCTGAAGTTCTGAGGGATGTAATGGTGTCCAAACAAGTTGGTTGGATGGCTAATAAAACGTTTGTGTGAAATTACTTCTAAGTGGAGAAATAGACTAGAAAATAGAGTTTGGCAAAGCAGAGCATTGAGTTTTACCACAGAACTCTTCATCTTCCCAGCACCAGCTGTGACCTCTACAGAGAAAGTCAATGGCAGTGATCTTCCCACAGACCCCCTGGGTACAGTGAACACAACCCTCCTGCCCCAGGACCTAGATGTCACTCAGTTATTTTTGAGTAAGGTAAGGTGGCCGATGTGAATGAGAAGAGTCAGGATTGATTTGTCATCAAATAATCAATAAATGATTGTTCCTCAGAGCTTTTGATAGTGAGATAGAGCAAACTCATTATTTTCATTTTTGTAAAGAAGGATTAACAACAGGTGGAGACCCCAGCTTGAGTTTACTGTGTTAGAAATAACCATCCTGTATGGAACCTCAAGTTAATCAAAATTCCAAGATCCGAGCCTTCCAGAGAAAAGCAGGGCGGAGTTGAGGATGGGGCTCTGCATTCCTGGGATGCTTACAACTCCATTCAGCAGACAGCTCCCTTCCCTTTAGCTGACAGCTTCCCCTTTCACTGGCCCTGAGAATCTGCTACAAAGTTAAGAGAGCTGTAATTTTACATATAACTATTTCATTCAAGACATTAATGACCCGGATCACTGCAAATTACCATGGTAACAGGTGAGAAATCAAAGATACTTAATTTAATTGCCACCAAAAGAAAATAAGTGCAAATAATCTATAATTCTTCATTTCCAATATGTACATGTTATTTTCTTGGTGCATTAATTACCCAATAGTTAGACAGAAATTACCTAGTTGTTGCCCTGAGACTCCCCCTCGTACTCAAGCAAACGCTTTTGCTCTAATAACTGATCATTATAATTTCTTACCTCAGCAGTTTGGACTGCTGAGAACTGAGGAGTGTTCATTCAGTTGACATTAGCAATTTTTAATAACAATAAAGTGATACTTTAAGTACAGAGAAGGGAATTAAGCTGTTCTTTCAATTGTCATACCTGAGGCCACTCCAATTCATCCCCTCTCTGAAACAGGCAGTGATCTGCTTTTCCTTCTTGGGCAGAAGGATTCAAAATTCCCCTCTGCTTCATAACGCTTTTGCTAGGAGTTGCTGGGTTTTTTGGTTTTTGTTTTGTTTTGTTTTGTTTTTTCTTTTTCTTTTTTTAGCACTGCTTAGGATTTAGGCGCCTGTTACAGAATCATAACTGTGAAGATGTTTATAACCATTGATAGACATATCAAATATTTTACTGCATGCCCACCTTGGGCCAAGCCTTGTGCTAGGCTGGGTCTACAATGGACAGTGAGATAGGGATGGAGCATAAGTAATAAGACAGGAAAGCTTAATGAACAGCTCTGTATAGACTTTTATTTTACTATGAATGAAACTGAATAGTATGCCAAACCTTGTGGACATTTTGCCAAATAAAACAGGCCAGTTACAAGAACACAAACCCATGTGACTCCCCATCTAATTCATTGAAAGCATTTAGAATCATGGAGGCAGACTCAAGGTGTGGCTATGAGGGTATGGGGAAAGAGAAGCTTCTTGTGGAACAGGCACGGGATTTCAGTTTTGCAAGATAAAAACCTTCTGGAGATTGTCTTACAAAATGAAGATACTTAACGTGATTGAACTCCACACTAGAAGTGGGAAATCCCTGTAACACATCTTTTTACATTTAAAAAAAATGAAAGGAATTATGGGATGTTCTAGACTAAAGATGTCTTGAGTGGAGAACTATATTTAAAAAGTAATTGAGCAAAGATATCTGTATGCATGCAGAGGGGAGGGGCCATTAAGCAAGATCTGAATATATTTGAGTAAAAGGATGTGGGCTTCATGGTGATGCAGAAGCAGACAATGGGCTGGCAGGAGACTGAAAGAGGAGGCTCTTGAGAGGGACCCATGAACATGGAAGGAGGGGCTGTATTTTCTTTGTGGTTTAGGATTACAGCCTTTATCCATATTCATTCCTAACCAGCAACCAGCCCACTTATTCATGTCATGATTCAACTTAAAGAAGAATCCTAAGAGGTGGGTTAACTTGGTGGGTTTTTGTTTTAACTCTGCTAAGTTTGAATTGACTACCTGTCAGTTTGGCATTCTATCCCTGCGACACAATACTTGACTGCAACAATTTCAGGCATGGATGGAATTAGCTCATGGTTTCCCAGGTTTCTGTGTGTGGTCGTATGCACAATGTCAGTTGGCCCCATGACTTTGGACACGTTGCGGTAGTGGCTGTGCCAGAAGTCTCTTCATATCATGGTACACAGGGAGCAGAAGAAAGAAAATGTGGGTAGAGCCAGGGTGACATCTCTCCGCTAAGGACACTGGTGTCAGGGCTCAGGAGGTCCTTGTTTAGGCAGCGAACATAGTTTCCTCTGTTGGAAGCTGCTGTGCCCATTGTTATCTGTGTCCGTTCATGATGGGTAACGTAAGACTCTTCACACCCTGGGCTGGTGAACATACAGGATCTAAAAGTTTATCCATGTCTTGGATGCCAACCTTCCCGTTAAGTCTTCCTTAAGTATATCCCCAGTGCAAAAGCTGTTTAAATGTGCATTTCATCATTGAAATTCTCCCTTATTCACCGATTTTCTTCAACAGAAAAGTCACAGTTGAAGTGTTTTTAGCCACGAGTTTGGTAACTCTCTTGAGCACTGTAAATGACTGTAGTTGATGACAGTATTTCCTATACAATTGTGAACAATAGCCTGATGTTTTTGTCAGTGATGGGCCGTATAGCTGAAGGTTGTACTACAGGATTATAACATAATGCAATCGAAACATTTCCAGTCACTGTGAGGCCGTTGCACAGTGCGTTCCATTCCCTCAGCACTTGCAAGGATGCTGCTGCCAGCTGCTTGAAAGTACAACATAGAAAATCGTGTGCAGTCTAAGACACTTAACAGTAAATAACTGTGCTTCTGGGCTACATGTTCACTGATACATATGTTAATCAATACATACACCCATATACACATATATACATATATGTTATTTTCCTGTCATAAACTACCATGACGAGAAGCAACTATAGAAGAAAGATTCCAAGTTAGCTTACAGTCCCAGAGAGGCATGGCAGAAGAAGCAGAAGCAGGAAGCCGAGAGCTTGCATCTCCAACCATAAACATGAAGCAGGGAGTGAACTGGAAGTGAGGCAAAGCTGTAAACTCTCAAAGTCCACCCCAGTGACATACTTCCTCCACCAAGGCTGCACACCTAAATTTCCCAAACAGTGCAGTCAGCTGGGACCAAGTGTTCATATCCAAGCCTGTGAGGACACATTTCTCATGGAAACCACCATGGCCATGCCATATGCTTCAATCATTATTTTAGACTGTTACAGGGAGCCCACCATAGATGACCACTCAGGCACATTTTATAGCCAATTGAAAGTTTTCATTCCAGCCATCTGGGACTATACTCAGGTATTCAGGACCCAAGAATAACCCTGTGTGTTTAGAGTAAAGGAGTTTTGAAGGCTAAAACCATATCCTGGTATCTCATTTGGCAGCTGTGGGGGAGGGAGTGTTCTACAAGCAAGTAGTTTAACAGAAGCTGAGATAAGCAGTTAGCTGGAGGGTTTTCTGCATGAACAGCCAGTTTAAGAGAAGCTAAGATAAGCTAACTGGGGCATCTTGACCTCAGGTTCCTAGAACAGAGTTGGGTAATTTTCTTCGGTCTTCAGGGCTTCTCATCAATGAGATCAAATTCTAGTCAAGCCTAAAATGGCCTCAGCAAGGTTACAAGACGGAGGAACTTCTGCACTGTCTTGCCTGTTAACATTCCCCACTGGTTCTACGCTCATGAGTCAAGTTACTGACTCATCCTGTTCTAGGGGCCATAGTTGGTCCTAAGGACCAGTAGCTGAACTGAGTTTATTCTCTGATTGACATAGTTGGCCATGCAGTTGAGGATGTTATGTCCCACCAATAACATGATGATGACAAGAATCAGTGGTCTGGCTAATACTGACAGTGAGGTGGTCAGCCATGGGGACCAAGTAAACATAGTAAAATAACAATTATCTGATCCATGTCTCTTCCTTCCCTTTCTTTGAAGTGGTCTTCCAAAATTACCCTGACTGGTTGGCATAGAAACAGCAGGTTTCTCCTAAAGCAATACACAGTCTTTTGTGCTTCATCAAGAGAAGATCTGTGCCGCTTCAGTTTTGCAGAACTAATTCTGCTTAAGAGTCTACTTGTTTTTCTAGTCTGGATATGAAGTCTTCCTTCTAATATCCCTAAGTCCTGGTCCAAATGCTTACTTTATTCTCTAAAGTTTTGATCACTCACTATGAGGGACCCCTCTTTCTATGTATATGTAGTTATTGGCCTCAGCTTCACAACCCCATTTGGCACAATAGAAATTCCCCTCAATATTGGACCCCTGAAAGTGTGGGGGCCTATTCACAGGGCATGCCTAGAACTGGGTTTTCTCTATTTCTCTCTCAAAAGATTAGGTCCCCACTTCCACCCCTTCTGTAGTTTAACCAAACTCCAAAAGTGATCATCAAAGAACATAGGTCTATGGAATTGGGGTTGCTCATCAGTAGTCAGATTAACTATCATCTGTCTTCCCTGTGTCTATTGTTCTTAATTCCTAGTTCCAGATAGGGGGGTGGTGAGGGTTGTAGCTTCCCATCCCCATACAGAAAGGAAGGAAAAGGATGAACACAGTGTTCTGTGTTAATGATCTCAGGTCAGCCTTATCTTTAAAGTTCTGAAGTCCAAGTGAGTGATGGTCCATCTGTCATTGGGGGTGATGGATCCAGGGGATGACATCAGCCACTTTCACAGTAGTTGGGGTGGTATGGATAAACTGGTAGGGTCCCTTGCAGGTAGGTTATAGAGTCCAGGTAGGGATCCTCTTTATCCAAACCAAGTCTCCTGACAGGAAATGGTGGGTGGGTTCAGAGGTGGGAAAGGCAGGATTCCCTTCACTGTCTGGTCAATGGCCTGGTGAGCTTTAAGCAAAACCTGCAAAAACTTGAGAAGGAAACGACCAGATATTTATGCCTGGGGTATATCTCAGAGTTTGGGGAAGATGGAAGGTGATCTCCTAAACGTAACTTCAAAGGAGTAAGCCCCGTGGGTAGGAGCACTAAAGCCATGAGCAGGGCAAAGGGGAGGAGGTTGGCCCAGTTTTCACCGGTTTCCAGGACTAATTTGGACAACGTCTCCCTAAGAGTCCCATGATTCCTTTCTATCTGACCTGAGCTCTGTGCCTATATACACAATGTAATTAATATTTAATACCTTTGCCAGATTTTGAGATATTTGGCCATGAAGGCTGGGTCACTGCCTGACCACAAAGCTTGGGACAGCCCAAACTTAGGAATTATTTCCTGAAGAAGTTTCTTGGTAACTATTGGAACAGTCTCTGTTCAGGCCGGTAGGCCTCTATTGATCCTGAGAAGGTATCTGCACATACCAGCAAATATTTATAGCCCAAAACTGCAGACCTGACTTCAGTGCAGTCCAGTGTTCCTCAGTCCCACTTTCTCCCTTGTGGGATCGTTTCCCCCTTTAGGGTTTACCTGAACATAGGTGGCTCCTCTAGAAGTGGTATGCCTTTGTCTGAGGAGTACAGTGCTTCCTGTGGCCCCTGGGTGGGTGGCCTGGAGGAGAGCTGTAACTAGTCGCCTTCCCAGACAGGCAGCGAGGATAGATCTACTGTCCGCAGCATCCATCATCCTTGTTCATCTTGTGTGGCCAATTCCTGTTATGTCCATCAACCTGACTTGGAGCGTGTTCTGGGCAGTCCAGTAGACTGGGCTCCAGCAGGGCTACCAAGACTTGGAGAGGCCCCACTGGTTCTAGCTCCATTTCAGTGACTCTGTTGTCTCTGGCTTCTGGGGAATCCCCCTTCTTGGCTAACCAGATAGCTTCCAACAGGGCTAAGATTTCTTCTCTATTTTTGATTTCATTTCCTGCTGGGGTTAGCAATCCTTTTTCCCTGCATGGAGCCCCATGAACATGAGCCATGGTAGAAGCGTGTCGGCTATCAGTGTATATGGCGATAGCCTTGTCCTACCCCGGGTAGAGTGCGAGAGTCAAAGCTAGAGTTTAGCTCACTGTGCTGAGGTCCTCCTCCTGAAAGCTTGTGCCCCGATAGTCTGATCTTAGCTCAGCACCTCTGCTCCTGCAAACCTGATCTGGTCACGGATGAGACATCGCCCATCTGTGAGCAACACCTTGTGTAGTGTTGCCAATGGGACCTCGGTATCTCAGGCCTGATAAACTGGATTGGGTCAGTCACCTCAAGGTGATACAGGGGTTCTATGAGGTTGCTGTATGACAGGAGCCTGGCGGGGTTGAGGGCTGATGTCTTATGGAACCAGATGTGGGGCTGACAATTTACTTTTCAGGTGCCTTCCTCAAGAGGGCCTCAACAGAGTGTAGGACTATCAGCAACAGTTCTTGTCCCAAAGCTAATTTGCCAGCTTTTTTTTTTTTTTTTTTTTTTTTTTTAACCAGCAGGGTTGGGGCAGCTGTGGCCCTTATACAGCTTGCTGTCCAGCTGTAACCAGGTCAAGTATCTTGGACAGATATGTCACCACTCTTTTCAGGGTCCCAGGGTGTGCATGAGGACACCTTTGGCAGCCTCTGGCCTCATCCATACACACATGGGATGGGCTAGTAATGTCTGGGAAGACCAGAGTCAAGGCAGACCCCGGAGCATTTTTCAAACTTTGGAAGCTCTCTGCTCAGTCTTATCCCCTTCCAGGACTGCATACTCCTGATGTTTCCATAAGGGGTTTGGCATCTTAGCAAATCGAATTGTCCATAGCTGGCAGTAAACAACTGCCCAGTAATTCTTGTACCTGTTTTTTCGTTGTTGTGGGAATTTTCAGCATGAGTGAAATACAGCTGTGGGAAAGCATCTGCTTTCCTTCCTCTATGTTGTAGCCAAGACATGTGACCTGAGTGACTCACAGCTGAACACTTTTGGCCAAGACTCTGTAATTTGGGCTTGGAGGGTTCCTCAAAGGCCTTCTGTTGCCTGACATCCTCCTCCTCCATGGTTGAAACTATGAGGAAGTCATCTACACATAGGACCAGAGTGCTTTGTGGGTATTTTTGTCTAAATTCCAGCAGATTTGCACTCAGGGCTTCATCAAATAATATTGGTAAGTTTTTGAACCCTTTCAGCAACCAACCAAGTCCATATTAGTTGACTTGTATATCCACTCTGAGTCTGTCCATCCAAAGGCAAATATGGATTGGGTGACCAGGGCCAGTGTGAGGCAGAAGAAAGCATATTTTAGAGCCAGGGTTTTATAGATCTTCTTTAGGGAACAGGCAAGCTTAGGACCATGCAAGAGTTTGACATTTTTTTTACCTGTGTTGACATCCCTTAAATCCTGTACTGATGGGAAGTGTTGAGTGTCGGCCTTGAGGACAGGGAGCAAGGGAGTGTTCCATGGGGGAGTGGTAGAGGACAAGGGTTTCTGCCTCCCTCGATTGGTCTATGTGTTTGTCAGTCCCTTACCTACTTCAGTCCATGGGGTATTGTTTGACCAGTACCTGTGTTGCAGAACTTAATAACTTGACTATGATGGATTCACCTCAGCCCCAAATCGGGGTATCTTACTTTTAGTCCTTGCAGGTAGCCTGAGGATAGTTCTTTCTTCCTTGTGGCTAGTCCATGTAAGAGGTAATCCTTGGATAGAGGACAGGTGTCCAGAATATTGGTAGGAGCTAGGCTTGAGTCTAGGGTTGGACTAGCCAAGTTTCCCCTCATCAAGAAGATGGCTCTGAGATTTTGTAGTAAGTCCCTTCTGATGAAGTAGTATGAGCAGTTTAGCATAACCAGAAGATAATAAGTCACAACAAATTACCCTAGGCCTATGGTCAGGGAGGTCATCCATGGAAAGCAGGTGTTTGGCCTTGTTGCTCCTTAGACTGCTGTCTTCCTGAAGGTGAGGGATCCAAGGGGTTCTGTTAAGACAGAGTAGGCTACTCTGGTGTCTTTTAGGAAGTTAATGGATTTGCTCCCTACTCTTACAGTCATCCTTGTCTCCTGAGGCTAATTCATATGGAGCCCTGGCCCTGTCAATTTTCAGCTTACTGGAGGATTAGGCAGCTCTCCTTCTATTTTCCATTTGGGCTGTGACATCCATTCTACCTGTGACCCTTCTGATTATAACAGGCACCATGGTGCCTTTCCAGACATTTCCTTTCTCTTGCTCCTGGTCTATTCCCATTATTTCTCTCTTGTCTGCTTCGCTAAGGGCAGTGACCATTGTATGGGGGAGTCTCTTTCTCCATCTTTGTCTTCAGCTGGATCCTGGATATTGTAAGCGTTCTGAACAGTCTCCAATAGGTGGGAGCTATTCACCCCTTTGTAGCTAGAGTTTTCCTGCCTTGCTCACAGTCAGGACAAATCTTTGTCACCCGCCAGTCCCACAGCCGCTCAGACCCAACCAAGTAAACACAGAGACTTATATTGCTTACAAACTGTATGGCCGTGGCAGGCTTCTTACTAACTGTTCTTATAGCTTAAATTAACCCATTTTATAAATCTATACCTTGCCACGTGGCTGGTGGCTTACCGGTGTCTTCACATGCTGCTGGTCATGGCGGTGGCTCGCAGAGTCTCCCTGCCTCAGCCTTCCGCTTCCCAGAATTCTCTCTCTCCTTGTCCCACCTACTTCCTGCCTGGCCACTGGCCAATCAGTGTTTTATTTATTGACCAATCAGAGCAATTTGACATACAGACCATCCCACAGCACCCCTTCAAATCTCTCTAAGTTCTGGAGCTTTCTTCTGGGGATGGCTACATGGTAAAGGCAATATTAGTGGCTCACTTTCTTCAAGAGCACCAGGAGCACATGCCTCACAGAGCCTCTAGAAAACCAGGGGGTAATTTATCAGGCCCCTGGGTTACCTGACTTACCTTGGACAAATTGCTAGATTTTTCTGGTTTCCACTTTAAATCCTCCCAGCCATATTTGGCAAAAGGTGTCCAATGCCCTTTTACCTTCATTGGTTTTAGGATCTTGACTAGGTCAGGTAGACATGAAGGTCTGCTCTATACAGACCTCTGTGTTTGGCAAGTTTCTGCCACCTGGCCCCAGAACCAACTTCCTGCTTTCCAGCTGGATTGGCTCTAGCTCCTTGGCCATAAACAGGGTGGCCAGGAGCTGCTGACAGTCATCCCAAGTTGACTATCTTGTATAGAACACAGTTTCCAAGAGGCTGATAAGGGCCTGAGGCTTCTCTGTAATGGGGGGTGGGGGTTGTGGTCTTCCAATTATATAAATCACTGATGGAGAAGGAGGCATGTACCATAAACATGGTCAGGGGACCTTTTTCCTCTCCCTCTTCTTCCCCTTGTTGATAATGTGGTTCCAGTATCTCCCTCAAGGGGAGAGTGGACAATGGTCCTGTAGCCTCAGACCAAGTCCCTGTGTCTTCCCCATAGGCAGAGCCACTCAGAGTATGCAGGTGGGTGTCTTATTTAGGGTTTTGATTGCTATTAAGAGACACCATGACCATAGCAACTCTTACAAAGGAAAACATTTAATTGGGACTAGCTTACAGTTTCAGAGGTTTAGTCCATCATCATCAGGGCAGGACATGGTGGCACACAGTTAGACATGGTACTGGAGAAGGAACTGAGTGTTTGACATCTTAATCTACAGACAGCAGAAGGACAGCTGTGTGCCGGGGGTAGCTTGAGCATAGGAGACCTCAGAGCCCACCTCCACAGTGACACACTTCCTCCAACAAGGCCACACCTCCTAATAATGCCGCTCCTTATCCTCCACAGTGACACACTTCCTCCAACAAGGCCACACCTCCTAATAATGCCGCTCCTTATGAGTTTATGGGGGCCAATTGCATTCAAACCACCACAGGGAGAGAAGGGACCAGATGGCCTCCTCTCTGAGGACAGCCATTTCCTCCAGCCCTTCTTGAGTTTCCTATTGGTCCAATGGGAACATCCAGAGGTGGAGTGACCACCTCCTCAGGCAGCACAAGCAGAACCTAAGGTATTTTCATCTTCTCTGAGGGTCTGGCCAGACCAGGAGGACCAAGGAAAGAACATGGGTTTTCAACCATAGCGTGGATAAAGGATAGAGATTAGCCAGTGGCCAGCATAAGGAAACTGACTGGGATGACTGTGAGAGCTGGGTTCCAGATTTCTCTGACTGCCCAGGGATCCAAATATTCCCCAGGCAGCCATTTCACTTCAAAAGAGGACCACTCAAGTTCACAAGGAGTGCAGTCTTCCTGGGGAGAAATTAATGCCATAGTTGTCCCTGTCTGAGAAATCCTCCAAATAGTTTTAAGAAACACTTTAGGGGGTTCTCAGGCAGCCCACAGTCCCTCCTATCACAAGGACAAGTAACAGACTGACTTAGAGAGACAGACAGACAATGCAGACACAGACATGACAACAACCAGGTAAATCACAGGTTGTTGCTAAACATCCATTCTTCCAACAGACCAGGGGGCTCTGGTGGTGTCTCACACAGACCCTGGACTTGGGACCTACAGTCACATCTGACCTCCCCTCTCGTGTCCTAATCAGAGAGTGCTTTCCACAGACTAAACTAGTTTCAATTTGACTTTTTGGGTGTTAGAGTGCCTCATGAGCACTTGGAATGCTTGGCAGCTGTCTATCAGAGGGTCCCTGGAATGTCTCAGGGTCTGTACCCCCTAGGGGTCCTCTCCAGTCTGTGCATTCTTCACCACTCCTGGGGGGCCCGAGACCCCATTTGTCAGGGTCTAGTCTGCAGGGATCTCAGTGGGACCTCTAAAATGTTATGGAGAGCCCACCAGAGATGACCACTTAGACACAGTTTATAGTCAGTTGAACGTCTTCATTCCAGCTGCCTGGAACCACACTTACATAGTCAGGATCCAAGCGTATCACCAACCAAGTGTTTAGAGTAAAGGGTTTGTGAGGGAAAAATTGACATCTTGGCATTTTGCTTGGCAGCTGCAGGGGCAGGGGAATTGCATAAGCAAGCAGTTTAACAGAAGCTAAGATAAGCAGTTTGTGTATGGGGGGTTTCTGGGCAAACAGGCAGTTTAACAGAAGCTAAGACAAGCAGTTTTGGGGGGTTCTGTGTAAGCAGGTAGTTTAACAAAAAGATAAGCAGTTGTGGGAGAGGGTTCTGTGCAAGAAGGCAGTTTAACAGAAGCTAAGACAAGCAGTTTGGGGGGTTCTGTGCAAGCAGGCAGTTTAACAAAATGATAAGCAGTTGGGGGAGGTTCTGTGCAAGCAGGCATTTTATCAGAAGCTAAGATAAGCAGTTTGTTATGGGGGAGGGGAGTTCTGTGCAAACAGGCAGTTTAACAGAAGCTAAGAAAAGCTAGCTGGGGCAACTTGACCTTGTGTCAAGTCACAAGACTGTACTCCTCATTGGAAATTCTGTTGCAGAGCACTATGCTGTATTTTGCTGGCAGCCTCCTCGCTCTTGCACTGCTCCATGTCCAAATTGCATCATTTCCTCTTGTGCCTGATTTGATGTGATGTCTTGTTCATGGTACCCCCAGAAGCCATAGGACATACCATGTATATCTAACCCAGCCTAGGTGTGATGAGCTACCTCATGTGGGTTTGTGCACACAGCATGGTGCTCATACAATGATGATCTTATCCAGGGACCATGTATTGGGTTGTGCAATGTTAAGCAGTGCTTGAGTGATGCTTAAAGCTTGCTAAGAGGGTCGAACATTGGAGTCATTCTGGGGGTGCAGAAATGGCTCAGCAGTTAAGGGTACTTGGTATGCAAGCATGAGAACCTGAGTTTGTATCCCCAGAACTCATGTAAAATATTGGGTGTAGCTGTAGATAAGCCTGTGACCCTAGGTCTGTGGGGGCTGGAGCCAGGAGAAAAATGGGGCTTTCTGGTTGTGAGCCTAGCTCCAGATTCTGCTAGAGATCCTGTTTCACAGGAATAAGGGGAAGAGTGATAGTGCAGGACACCTTATTCTCTCCTCTGGCTTCTTCATGCAGGCATGTAACCCTGCATGTATGCATACACATGCACACACATGGCACACTTACAAACATCCATGCAAACACACATATCCAGAAACTAGTACAAAAGCGTTGCCCTCATGAAAATAGTATGTTAAGCTATGGCCATGCTAATCAGTCTGACTTAGATATTCCACAATACACACAAGTCAACAAGCCTTGTGCTTAGCACCATAGATACATTTTTATTTCTTAGTTCAGAGATGCAGTCCCTCTAAAATAGAGGTAGTAAAAATGATCGACAAGCTTTTGAACATAATTAGGGTACCACTGCTATATTAAGCCAAGGCCAGGCTCATTCAGGTGGTATGGCTGGCTGGTGGTATCAGCTATATCCTATGTCATACTTTTCCCATTTCATGTGTATCTGGAAGTTGTACCCCTCTGGAATATTGCTTCTTCCCTATTGTCTGAAGTTTAACTTGCCAGCATTCTGACAGACTTTTCATTTGATGTAGAAAAACTCAATTTTCTTGGTGTGTCCATGACTCTCATCCCTCTATGTTACAATAGCTGAGCACTTGCCCAGTCCACCCTGAAGTTTGGATTGAGGAAAAGCAAGTCTGCATTCACCAAGGGATGACATGTTACGGGGAGCTTAGAGTTGATGAAGTGTAATTATGTTTGGACCAGGCAGTTACATACTGAGGCAGGGCAGTGAGGGTGACTTGTGGAATCAGGTGGGAAGGCCCTCTTCCCCAGCCTGCACTGTTCCTATGACTCCTGCAGGAATGGAAAGGAAGCAGGCATGCTTAGAGAGCTGTAGAGCAGGTGTGAACTTCTGCGGCCAGCCCTTGGGTGGAGAAGGCAGGGCTACCCAAGCAGAGTTCATTCTCTGTGACCCTTTGACCATTCCTTCAGTGAGGTGTGGCTCAACCTCAGAATCTATGTGCAATGAAAGAATCTTAAGTATTCCCCAAGAAATAACAGAGGAGAAAATAGTGTTTAGTATCCTTTCAGGTCCCAATATGGCTTGTAATGGTTAATTGTTATTGTTCAGACTTGAGAGTATTAATTTCTTACTTTTCATTTGAAGTCTCAATATTCATGATCTCTGTAAAGTGCCTCTGGCTGTCACAAGGGAGCAGGTGTTCTGATCTTGTGAGCTTTGGTTTGGAAGATCCAACTGATCTGGGAACTATCAGTTGCTGCACTCAGGAATCAGTGGGGTGGGCTGTACTCCCTGGAGAAGGCCTGAGACATGAGTATGGACTGGCCCTGGAAGTATGTGTAGGCAGAAGGAGGCTCTCAAGATTGGGCCAGCTGAAGTCTTGGAAAATGTTGTGTCTGTGAAGTTTAGGATGTTCATTAACATGTCTGAGGATTTGTTACTCAAAGAGCTGTGTTAGCTCCACGCCAAGTAATAATGACCTGTGCATTCTGGAAGTCTGTCATCCTGTCACCCCAGCACGTAACCCGACAAGTGTGATGGAGCACTCTAGTTTGAGAAGTATGGCTGGACAAGCCCATAGTGACTAAGGGGAAGGGACTGGGGTAGTGACGGGACTCAGTGGAGAAACTGAACCCAGTGACTTATGTTAAATTCCTGGAGTCCACATAAGGGCAGAAGAGAGAACTGCACAGAACTGTCCTCTGACTTCCACACTTAAAACCACAGCACCCCTGCCCACAACACACACCCCTGCACACACAAACCTCCCTGCACATACCACCCCCCACAGCACCCCCTACACACACAATCCCCCTGCACACACAACATCTCACATATATAACTCCCCCTCCACACACAATAAATGACTCTCATCACCCCCCCAACACACACACACACACACACACACACACACACACACACACACACACGCACACATTAAATGACTCTAAGAGTTTTTGTTAGCTGTTGAGTAGGTAAGAGTTTTTACAAGATTTTTTTTTTAAATTTAATCTGTGTATGAGTATATGCACATAAGTGTGGGCCTGGCATGGCCAGAAGAGGGTCTTGAATCCCTTGGAGCTGGAGATGCAGGTGTTGTGAGCTGCCTGACCGAGACTCGGGTCCCCTAGAAGGGCAGCAGCAAGTGCTGTTAAGCCATCTCTCCAGCCCCAGGTAAGGATCCCTAGTCTCTAAAAGACTCTCATGCTGTGCTGTACGTGTGCATGTTATCTTCTGTGAATTCAGTGGGCGTTACACGCAGCCCCGCTTGCTTTCTGTAAGGGTGGCTGGAGCCCAGATGGTTTTGTTTGCTGAAAAGGGCACAACCTCAACAATGCGCTGTAGGATTGGACGCAAATAACGTCCTTCCAGATTTTCCTTCTGAAGTACAACACTTCGTTTTGTATTTCCATTGGGAGACTTTTGACCATTGTCAAATAGTCTTCAGGTATTCAGTACACACACACACACACACACACACACACACACACACACACACACATACTCACACACACCACTCAAGCATGTCACTTCCTGTGGTAAATCCACTTAGACTGAGAAGGGCAGGAAGGAGCACAGGGGAGGCGCAGAGCCTTCTGAATGCTTGAGAAAAGCCAAGGTCTTCAGCCAGTGCAGGGTGGGTCCCTGCGGCTGTGTGTCATCACATTGAACGGCATATCGGGCACTGGGTCCCCTCTGCTCATTCCCAGTGAAACCTGAACTAGGTCTCTCAGGAGCAGCCACTCTCCGGTGTTAAAGCTGCTTTCCACATTGTCCCCATGTGACTTCCAGGGAGCTGAGATCACACAGAGGAGAGCACACTGGGAGAGAGTGGAAGGCTGCATTTGTGTTTTACAGAAGGATCATTTCTGAGGTGATCACGGAAATTTATTCTCAAGAACCCCAATTCTGAAATTATTTGAAGACATAAAGTCAAACTGAACCCCTTTGCCCCAAATTCCAATCTCCTGAGTTAATTTACATCATTTATGGTGGGTCTTTTTGTTTTGTTTTATGTAATCAGTCTATTTTTAAATTTTCACAAAAATATATTTTGTTCACATTCCTTAGCCCTCCCCAAACTCCTCCCAGATCTCCCCATGTCCAAGATTAAGACAAACAAACAAACAAACCAAGAAGTGCCAGCACACACAAATGGAGTCTGTTCTGTTTTGTGTTGGCCAGCTCTTCCTGGGCATGGAGCTTGCCCTGGAGTGTGGTTGATAGATGCATTGACACCCAGTGAAGAAAACTGATTTTCCCTTTCCTATCTGCTCTCAATTTTGAGTAGCTCCTTGGTTAGGGGTGGGGCCTTGTGACCACCTCCCCTTCTCAGTCGGAACCTGTACAGGCCTTGTGTGTGCTGTCACATATGGTCGGACTTTTGGCGTCATCGCTGAGCCTTCTGCTCTCCTCATACAGTCCTTTCTCTGCGGTCTATTTCTGTCGAGGGTCCTTATCCCCAGGTCAGGTGATCTAGCTTCATATCTGGCATACGTGAGTGATATGGAGTGTTATCTGGCTCAGGGGACAGTGAGTTTGATGTGGGTAACAGGAATTTGACTTCTGGCAAGTGCTGAACAGTAGAAAACAAGACACAAATCTATGTGAAAACTTATTTGACTGCTTAAATGGTGCTAGAAGCATAGTGTACCAGATTTTTGCAGTGGATCCCTGGTCTTGATTTCTCTTCACATTCCAGCTGCCCTGGTGGGGTGTGCATGTAGTGAAGAAGCCAACAACAACAGCAATGACAACAACAACAATAACAGTCCTGCCCTCCCTTGCTGGGCTTGCACTGTGAGCTGCTTCTCCCTCTGTGAGGCTTGTGCGTAAGCCAGAGGACTCGCTCTTGCCACACTGAGTGTCCATCATGTATGAGATACACCCTGGTGTCTCCTGAGCTTATGGTGGGAAGCACTTAGAGGCTGTCACTTACCCACATGTTCAAGGAAACTGACTGTCAATGGCCAACCAGACCTTTGTCCTGGTCTAGCCCCCTAGTGGGAGAACAGGCTTCTAAATGAAGAGTCAGCAGCAAGTGCTCAAGAGGCCCCTCAGCCTTGGGCCTATAAGGCAGGCTCTAGAGGCCTCAGGCTTCAGCCCCTGGCTGTTTAAGTGGTAGTGTTGACCAGTATTCACAAAGCTTGCAGGTGGGTTAACTGTGTGAACCTGGTCTTCCTATTGGGTTATACTTCCCTAGAGAGTGAGTTTGAAATAACATTGTCATGTGGAGTTGTATTTAATGTATTTGGCTCATTGTAACAGGAGGCTGGAGATGATCTGAATATATGTGTAGGTACACAAACTTTGACAGCATTCTGTTTCATACTGAACGTGAAATGAGGATGTGAGAGGTCCCTGCAGGTATCCAGTTGGGGAAGTGAACCGGACTAAGAGATAAGAATGAAAATCTGGTGCAGATTGACTTCATCAACTGGATCAGACTTCAGTGAGTCTAATACCAGGTGGTTTATTCCTAATGTATTTAAGCCCAGTATAATTTGGAAAAAAGGTGTCCTGGTGTAATACAATCCCCACTACACAAGAAAGCAAAGTTTCATTGAAACTCAACTCAGGGTAGATGTTATTTCTTCCAAGAAAATGGGTTCTAGAGATAAGCTACCTATTTTAGCTTAAGGGCCTAGGGAAGGATCTGGCCTGGTCTGGGTTATACAGATAGCATGGAGGTCATTTTGGGCTATTAGCCACCTCCGGTCCTGGTTGTAGGAGCTTGTTATGGCCTGGTCTAACAGATAACACAAATCACCAGACTATTAATCACTTCCAGTTCTCAGCTTTCTGGATGGAAGAACAGGTTTTTCATCTTTCCTTTGGAAAGACAATCCTGTGGGCTTGACCTTCCTGGTTTCTCCAGAGATCTGTGGGAGCAAAGACCTTGTGCTATGTTCCCAACAGCTGTGTGCCTTTCGAACAAAGACCTTCACATGCAGATTGATGCTGGCCTGGTAGTTGCTGTTTTTTGTTGTGGCCCAATATCCAGGAAGAAGCTGTTTAAGAGGGGAAGGATGTGTCTTGGCTCAGAGCTTGTGAGGGAGCAGTCTGTTACAGTGGCGCAGACGTGGCTGGTGGTGGCTGGTGGCTGCAGCAGGGAAAGCCTGTGGCAAGGGCCCATTTCCATTTCTATTGCTGTGATAGAACACTCTGACAAAAAGCAATTCAGGAGAGAAAGGGTTTATTTGGTTACTTCCAGGTTACAGTCCACCCCATCGGGGAAGTCATGATGACAGGAATTGAATGACGCTAACAGAAGGCGGTGAACACATGTGCCTAATGCACAGCTCACCTTCTCTGCTCTCAATGCAGTCCAGGGCCCAGAACCAAAGAATGGCGCTGCCCACTTTCAGGCTAAGTCCTCACATCAGTTACTGTAATTAAGACAATTCCTCACAGGCGCACACACAGGCCAGCCTGATTGAGAAGCCAAAGGGGTCCTCAGCAATCTTCAAGTTCCACACAGAGAGCTGTATGGTAACTGGCTAGGCTTTACGACCAGAAGGCTCCCCAGCCTCCCAAAATAGCACCATCAACTCAGGAATCAGTGTTCTCACACATGAACTTGTGGGATGTATTTCACATCCAAACCACAATGGTTGGTTCCTCAGCAGCACCCCTGAGAACAATCATAGCGAGCAGTTTATTGAAGAGGGCTCTCCAGAGAGTGTGAGAGCCAAGGCCCCTCGGAGTGAACAGGGCCCGTTCTCACCAGTAAGGCAAGCCCTAAGCAGTCTCCCATGTGCATCAGGTGACCAGAACCGTCACAAGGCCCCTGACCTGTTCTTTCATATGCTGACAGTGAGTCTTGGGTTCAATAGAAAGGATATTCCTTTCCATAAAGCAGTTTTATTCTTTTTTTTTTTAAGCTGAAGGAATTTGTCTTTTCTAAGTTCTCAGTTGTGAGCAATCTGCAACTAGCTGTCCACAACCCCAGCCCATGACAGCACCGCTGAGGCTGGTTTCCGTTTGCTTTGCCCTGCTCAGTCCTGCTCTGCCCTGCTCTGTCCTGCTCTGTCCTGCTCAGTCCTGCTCAGTCCTGCGCAATCCTGCTCAGTCCTGCTCTGTCCTGCTCAGTCCTGCTCAGTCCTGCTCTGGCCTGCTCAGTCCTGCTCTGGCCTGCCCACCCTAAGAACCCTGGTTACAGCTACCATTGTGTTAGGCTATATTGATGGAGATGTTATATGGGGTTTTGTGTTAGTTTCTCAGCCCCATTTCCTTCATTTTAGGAAATTATCTATGATAACTGCAAACACCTGATTCTCTTCAAGACCCTCCATGGCTCTGGCTGCATGCATTAAATGTCAGATACCCAAGAAGACCACTTCTGCAGCTTCACATCTTGTCATTTACTTTTTCTGCTGTTTGTGCAGCTTCTACTGAATCTTTCCGACCACAGGACATTTGCACGCATTGCACCAATTGCCTAGAAAGCCCCCACTTGGCTCTTAGATACTCTCATGCCTGGGAGTTACTACTAAACATCTGGTTGAAGATACTTGGGGTGGGGGGAACCTCATGTCAAATGTCTCTCATACTTCTGTGTACATCCTGCATTTTTTTAAAAAAGTAACTCCTGTATGTGCAAGAGAGACAGAGAGCCCAAGAGACAGAAAGACAGACAGAGGAGAGCAGAGGCATAGGCAGACATTGTCAGTGTACCATCTGCTTTCCTCATTAGGCTGAGATACTGATCCTCTGTACTGCCTGGCACAGTGCATGCTAGCAATCAGTATTATGTTTGTGGAATGAATATTTAAACTAAACACAAAATTTCAAATTACTGGAAACCAAAAAACTGAAAACCAGAGCCATGGTTCCGTGTATTAAATAGCAGTGATGCAGTTTTTACCTTTAGGTCTGACTTGAATCTGTTTGTTTAACTTTGTACATTTCATCTGGTACTATAGTCCTTCTTATTCTCCAGAATCTGTAAGAAAAAATACAAACACACACACACACACACACACACACACACACACACACACACACACACACACACGAACTCACACACTCCAGGAATGAGCAAATAAGGTTTATTAAGAAATTTTTTATTCATTTTATGTATCAACCACAGATCCCCCTCTCTTTGCTCCTTCCCCCCAACCCACTTCCTCATCCCTCCTCTGGAAAGGTAAGGCTGCTCATGGGGAGTCAGCAAAGTCTGGCACATTCAGCTGAGGCAGGTTCGAGCCCCTCCCCCTGCATCAAGGCTGTGCAAGGTATCTCACTATAGGTAATGGACTCCAAAAAGCCAGCTCATGTACCAGGATGGATCCTGGTCCCTCTGCCAGGGAGCCCCTTAAGCAGACCAAGCCGCACAACTGTCTCACTTATGCAGAGGGCCTAGTCCAGTCCCATGGAGGCTCCACAGCTCTCCATCTAAACATCGTGAGTTCCTACAAGCTTGGTTTGGTTGTCTCTGTGGGTTTCCTCATCATGATATTGACTCCCCTTGCTCATAGAATCCATCTTCTCTCTCTTCAACTGACTCCTGGAGCTCAGGCTGGTGCTTGGCTGTGGATCTCTACATCTGCTTCCATCAGTTACTGGATGAAGTCTCTATGACAGGGTAGTCACCAATCTGATTACTGGGGTAAGCCAGCTCAGGCACCCTCTCCACTATTGCTAGTAGTCTAAGCTAAGGTCATCCTTGTGGATTCCTGGGAGCTTCCCTAGCACCTGGTTTCTCCCTATCCCCATGATGTCTCCATCTATCATGGTATCTCACTACTCTCCCACTCCATCCCAGTTCCAGCTTGATCATCCCATTCCCTTATGTTCTCATCCCCCATCCCATACCCTCTATTGCCCCCCACCCACCCACAGTTTACTCATGGAGATCTCATCCATTCCCCCTTCCCAGGGCAATCCATGCATCCCTCTTAGGGTCCTCCTTGTTACCTAGCTTCTCTGGAGCTGTGGGTTGCAGTCTGATTATCCTTTGCTTTACATCTAGTATCCACTTACGAGTGAGTACATACCATGTTTGTCCTTCTGAGTCTGGGTTAACTCACTCAGGATGATGTAACACAAATTGCTAAACAGTCTTATTAATAAAAAATAAAAATAAAAAAACAGAGCCAGATATTAGAATGAAAGCTCAGAGAAACAGAACAGGCCACAGCCAACCTCACCTCATCAACTCTTCAGCCAATGCTGTTTCCACGAATCTTCAGACTGAAGGCCTCTAAGTCCTCACCCCTGAGGGTCTCAGTTGAAGTGCAGCTAAAAGCCTCTAGTTCCTGGTCCTCATGCCTTATATACCTTTCTGCTTTCTGCCATCAATCATTCACTGGGATTAAAGGTGTGTGTGCTTCCCAAGCAAAGGCATGAGATCTCAAGTGTTGGGATTAAAGGTGTGTACCACCAAGCCTGGTTCTGTTCCCAGTGTGGCCTTGAATTCACAGAGATCAGACAGACAGATCTCTGTCTCCCAAGTGATAGGACTAAGAGTGTGTGCCATCACTGTCTGGCCTCTATGTCTAATCTAGTGGCTGACTTTGTCCTCTGATCCCCAGATAAGTTTTATTGGGGTGCACAGTAAATCACCACAGGATGATATTTTCTAGTTCCATCCATTTCAGTGCACACACTTGTAAGAGAGGGTCCTGTCTCATGGTTATACTCATCCAACCTTTTAGTATTCTAACATATCATTATATATATACATAAGTATGTATATATATATATATATATATATATACTGAAAACTTACAGTAATTTATACAGTATACTGAATACAATTTAATTATCTAAGCAGTCATTAATAAGGTTCACTACTGAACAGTTACAAAATGACTCTTTTAAGAAATGTGAATTTTCATGCAAACACATGCCTCAGAACATTAGAATGTGGGGCCAGCATTGTGCCATTATATAAAGATATTTGCCTGTAAACCTGAGTCAAACCCTGAGACCCATGTAAAGATGGGAGAGAATGAATTCCAGAGTTGTCCCTGGCCTCCATATGTGCACATCCCACCCCCCCACACACACTGTGCACACACAATAATAAAAATTAATTTAAAAATGTTAGAAAGTAGTTGATGGTACTAAGCCTTATTGGATTAATGTTAATATATCTGAGTAAGTTCCTTTTTACTTACATATATGTCCCCAAAGTCAGAGAAAGAAGAATCTCTTGATATACCTGATGTGAGTGATTTTTACTTTATGTTTAAAAATAATATGGCATGCCTTTGGCCTTGTTAAAATTATTCATCTTTTAATGGGAAAAATTAGAATTCTAATTATATATAATTCTAGAAACTTCTTGCATTTTTTTTAATTAAAAAATACTTCATCATGAGAATGCTTGGCTAGCATGTTTGTATTACTTCTTAATTCCAGGGAATTCCACAGTTCCATGTGTGCTTTATCAAATGTGACCCACTTACCATTTCCGAGAAGACATACTGCATAGTTTCATTGCCTTGAAGGGCAACACATTAGCAAGAGTTTTCTCTTCTGCTCAAATGTCAGTGTCAATTTCAGGACTGACTGTGTGGTGGGAATAGTGTCCTTAAGAACTCAGATAACACAAGTCTACAAGAGGCCACGTGAAAAACCCTCCCTTTCAAATTCACATCCGGAGATGTAAAGACAATGCACTCCAAGGTGCTGCTACTAAATCTCAAGGGGAGTGTGAACTGGGAGCAGCCTCTGATTAGAGAATTTACAGGTGGTCCAGGTGACACTCATGCAGGTGTTCAAGCCCCGCATATGAAGAGAGCGCCGACCCCAGGAGACCAGGCTGTAAGTGTCAAGAAGATTGCGTAGATTTCCATGAAGCTTTGTAGAAAGACAGACCATTGTCCTGAGTCATTAAGCATGACAGAGAGTGCTGACATGTGGACTCTTAGATAACAATACGCATCTCCTTTCTCGCCTTCCCTCAATTGGTGCATCCCTCGGTTTCATTAATGATAACCTGAAGTATTTCCCAGTGATGTGCCATCTGACTTTTCTGGTTCTTGTGTATGCAAAAGTATACCTATCCTCCTTCAGAGTTGACTGAAATGATGGGTGGCCTTAAAACTCAAAATGCAACACCACTTCTCTCTGTGATTAAAGCCCTATGTATCCTGTTTTGTTTTGTTTTGTTTTTCTTTTAAGATTTATGTGTTTGATTTATGTGCATTGGTGTTTTGCCTGCATGTATGTTTGTGTGAGAGTGTTGGATCCCCTGGAACTGAAGTTACAGATAATTGTGAGCTGCCATGTGAGTGCCGGGAATTGAACTTGGGTCCTCTGGAAGGCAGTCAGTGCTCTCAACCACTGAGCCATCTCTCCAGCCCCATGCATCTTGTTAAGGGTCAGATCCCAGGCTAACACCTGTTCACATGCATAGGACAGGCTTGTTCCCCATTGCCATTGCTGGTGATATTTCTGTAACCTCTGTACCTGGTGGTGTAGGCATGCAACTTTATTTCTTCCCTACAATGTGCTTTTTGTCATTCTGAAAAACATATACCCTTTCTCTAGTGATGTTCTTTTGTCCTCTTTTTGATGGTTGACTTGTTTATCTCTTGATCTTTTGATGTTTTCTCATTCTGTTTATTCTGGAAAACAGTTGTGCTTTTCAAATTCCCACATTTCTATTCATTTTGATCTTTTTTCTACCCAACAATATTGCTTTAAATTCTTGTGTTCTTTTGTTCCTCTGTTATTCTTTTTCATAAACTTGTTTTATGGGCACCACATATTCTACATTGTAAATATGTGTGAGTTTATATAAAATATTCTAAATATCTCTCCCTTTAGATTAATAAATTTCAGAAGGCATAGCTCAGAAATTCTATGGTCTATGGCTACCTGTTATGTTTCAGAACAAGGCAATGGAAAAACCATCCCAAAGCTCAGGTACAAATATATGGCTAATTTTGACCTACTAGTAAAAATAGTAGTTACTGAACTTAGATGTCATTATGGTAAGTGAAAAAGTTGAGCACAGAGAGAGAAACACATGGTGAATTCAGCCACAGGTAAGATCTGAGATAGTTTAACTCAGAAGCAGAAAAGTAACATGGGTAGGTGGGGAAAGGGAGACATTGGGCAAATGATAAGACATTCCTATTGGAAGACTACTTGCTGGTTTGTACTGCCCACGTATTGACTGTCTTCAATAATAATGTTCATTTTCAACAGCTACAGAAGACTAAATGTCCATAGCACAGTCAACCGATTAACACCTGAGGTGACTTCATGTCTGTTCCAGAGCCCCAGAGCATGTCCCACAATATATACAAGTGAAAGTAAAGTTCATCTTTAAAAATAAAATATTTTAAATTCAAAAAATAAAAATAGCTTGTGAGTTGGCTGCATTACCTGGAAAATGTGCTAATGTCAGACAAGGAAAACTCCAGTCTCCATACTAGCTAGCTTCCTTACCAACTAGTTGACTTATGTTTTTGTCAGCATAGACAAGTTCTTGAGTAAAGAACTTCATTTTTTAAACATGGGGATAAATATGAGACTCGGAGTATCTACTTGTCTATATGCAGACTTTTGTGAATACCCTTTTTTTCTGTCACTCCTTATTGTTACCCTCCTTGGTACTCAGTGTCCCCTGGCTGGAACTATGAGAGTTGACTCTCTTCTCAGTGACAGTCCTGCATGTGTATGCTCTAGCTTCTCCCATCCTGGCTCTTCCATCTGCTCTGCCTCTTGACAACTCAGGAAACCCCTGGTCACTGCTGGCCTCTTTCATTTATTCTTTGCTGTCTACATTCAGAACTCAAAGAAGAGACTTAACTGATTTCAGGGGAAGTTAGTGAGAACAGCAATCCAAAGGAATGATTGCCTTCCATATCTGTGGACTCCATAATCCAGGGAATGAACCATTCAAAGGTCACACATCTGCAGGGAAAATTTCATATGCAATGCATGTCTAGACTTTTCTTGTAATTATTTCATAAGCAATAAAGCCTGGCAATGATTTTATAGCTTTTACCTCACTGTTTATGACATTTAGGGGTGTTTTTATATATTGGGGGAAATAATGTATATTTTGTCTATACAGACTACTACCCCATAGTATTTAAGGGAGTCAAGCACTCATGGATTTTGTCTCCTTAAAATTACGTCTCAGAAACAATTCCTTGGAGAATCAGGCACTCAATATCTAGTACACGCTGGCCTTGAACTCATGGTGACGTTCTTGCCTTAGCCTCTGTAGTGTTGGGATTATTAAGTGTAGCCATCATTGTGCCTGGCTTCATTAATTGTTTATTTGTTCACTTAAAACCTTTGCTTGTCATGGCCACCAGGTTTCAATTCATTTCCAAGTGTGGGCTTGAGTGGGGTTTTGTAGATAGATGGTTAGGAACTTTGCTGTCTAGCCAGATCAAGATAAGATGCCAAGGCCATACTTTTATTGAGGATTATAAAGGAGACAGGAGCAGGATTTGATCCCAAAGAGATGAAGGTCTTGACTGTGTTCCAAATATGGCTGTAGCCCTCACACACCTCTCTCCCTGTGTCTCCATCTTCGAAAATAGCCCTTGTCCTGTCCTGGGGCTTAGATCACCACCCTGAGCAGGTGTCTGCTTCTCTGCTTCCTTTATCCAGGACATTCCTTTGATCCAGTCTTTGATTATACCATTGAAATAGATTCATAAGGGAAACATGACTTTCCCACCAACAGGGAACTGACTTTGCATCCATAGTAGTCGCTTGTATTAATCCCATTTGGCACACTTTCTTTCTTCTCTACATTTTCATTTTTATTCTTTTTTTCCTCTTTCTCCCCAATTTTCTCCCCAGGTCATATTTTCTTTGTGTTGCTGTCTGTAATTTGGGAGCTATATATCCAATTTTGAATCTATGAGTGGTTACTTTTGGGTTTTAAAATATATTTATATATCTAAGATACTATTTTCTTCCCTAATAAAAATGTAGAAAAAATCACCAACCACTGTTTTTTCGTAAAATGAATCATTGACTGTGTTTTTTTTGTATTTTGACCTATTTTAAAATCATTGTCAGTATAGAAGCAGCTGCAATAGTCATTTATAATTTCTTAATTATTAGAAACATATTAAACTACTTTCTGAGAGGAACAAGCTCAGCCCTCTCTCTTTTACTAGAACACAAAATGGCAGCTAAATTTACAATTTAGCCCCCACTATCAACTTAGCACTTGTCCCCTAAAGAGGCGACAATGTCTGGGTTAATCTACAGAGGGAAGGCATCTTGAAGGAATAAGTACTTATCTTGGTCCTTAACTCTTTGGGATCACCATTTAGTATTAAAAGGAATATTTTGAATCATTTTTAAGTATGTTTATGTCAGATATTATTAGTGTTTACAAGAACACCCTGAAACAAAGATCAAGCTAAAATTCTTGCTTAATTCTCTAGCAAGTGAGGACTCTTTAAAGGCAAATAGTTGTATTAAAGACATAGAAAAATATAGCTAAATAATTTTTAGCAAAAGTTACCAATAATAACAAGGTCATTTGCTTCTCACATGTCTAAAGTGTATTTTACCTATCCCACCTGTTTCTTTAACATTAAGTTGTGTTGGGCTCTGGCCATTCCCAAACAAGAGTGAATGGGTTAAATGGTTTCTTTGTACCCACATTTGTGCATATCTGAGTATCTCCTCCACCACAGGAGATGCGTGGAGGTGGAGAATTCCAGCTACGCCTTTGCTCTTTGTGGGTAATAAAAATTACCCACTTTCCCACAGATGTCAAATCTGGCAGATTTCCATAGAAAATTTGGATTGAATGTCAACTACCCAAATTATTTTAGTGTCTGCTGAAGTGTGCACTTGGCAGGGATTTCAGCAGGAAAATGGGAAATGAGTTTGAAAACATTAATAATATCTGAATACAACTCCTTAAGCTGATTGTTCACTGGAAAGACTGAGGCACACATTGTCCCTGCAAACTGGAGCCCTCCAAGGATTCCAGGTGGGCATATTGTCATTGTTTCAAATATAGAAGTGGGAGAGGAGCATGGGGAGGAGACAGGATTTGCATTTGGCTTAGATAATTCCGTTTGGCTAGCAACTAAACAGAGCCTCAGTGGCACAAATGCCACACAGGCAGTGAAACTGAATTGGTTGTCATTGATTTAAGAGATGGATTTGGTCAGCCTTGCGCTGTGATTTGGTGACAAGACCCAAGCTCTTGCTATGGCACCAGCCTCCAGTCTTTTTGTCTTCCTGCCCTCTTTCCTCATCAGCCCACGCAGAGCATCTTTCTTTTTTGATGTATCTCTACATGTGATAATGAGGGTGTGTCTTAGCCAGCTATCTATTGCTGTTAGGACGCACCACAACCCAAAGCAAACTGGGTAGGAAAGTGTTTATTTGGCTTATAGGTTACAGCCAATCATGAGGAGAAGCCAATGCAAGAACCTGGGGGCAGAGGCCAGGAGGAATACTACTTTTTGGCTTGCTCCTTTTGGCTCACTCAGCTTCTTGCTTTTATACACAATCCAGGACCACCTGCCCAGGGGTGACACCAGCCACAGTGGGCCAGTCCCTCCCACATTTATCATTAATTAAGAAAATACCCCTATAGACACATCTTCAGACCAATCTGATGGAGACATTTTGTTAACTGAGCTTCCCTCTTTCGAGATGGTTCCAGTCTGTGTTAAGTTGAAAACACAAAGGAAATGCAACAAAATCCAACTATCCAACAGAGGATGACATTGTGAGAACTTAGGGGAAAAAAGCTCCTTTGCTTCAGGAAGGAATTCAAACTACAGGATAGTCACAGAAGATGATTCTGAACAGTTTGCGGCACGAAGAGCCAGCTTAATCATGACACTAGAAAATTCTAGAAAAGTCTATTGTAAATCTATCATTTACTCATCTTTTCTTTTCCAAAGGTGAAGCCATTGTGAACTTTATTCATTAACCAAAAACCTTGCTGAGCATGTACCTTGTCATTTGATGTGGTACTACTAAAGGCTAGATACTGAAAAGCATAAAAAGGAAAACTCATCTCCATGAAGTTTACCAAAGAGTCGTCACAAATGATTTATCATGGCAGATAGGAAAAGGAAAAGAGACGATATGTTATGTCCCCTCTCCCCTATGGGGTAGCCAGGGAAGGGTTAATCAAGGTAGCAGAATTTGAAGTAGCACGCAAAAAGACTGTGAAAAGAATCAGCAATATTGGAGAGAGAGAGAGGCTAAAAGTGGAAGATCCCAGACACAAGCCCAGAGGTAGAGCCAGTAGAATTAAGAAAGAGCAAAACTGCCCTACACCTTCACCAGCTCCAGGCCAGGTCCACAGTGTTTGGTAGAACCCTGCAGTCTAGGAGGGGTTGATGGACATCCCATAAACAGAGTTGGTGAAAGGCTCATGGAGCCCTCAGATGCAGTGGTCAGTGCTCCGAAGGTCAGGAAGGGTTCTCAGCAGGTCCACAGTCATCGTGTCATAGCACACTTCCTGATACTTCCCATCCTTCCTGATGTTCAGAACGATTGCTCAGGGAACCATTGATCGTATGGCATTAAATACATAAGGAAGGGTGTGTTAGAGTGGGAGGCTTTTCTTTGCTTATTGTCCACAGTTTTTAAACAAATGGTTTAGTCAGCAGAGGAAGCCCTGGGTTTCATTATTGTGTTTTCATAATCACGTTTATTATCTCTGACCCCATCCTCTTCTGCTCTCCCCTCCCATCCTCCTCTGCTCTTCCCCTCCCATCCTCCTCTGCTCTTCCTCTCCCCATCCTCCTCTGTTCCATCCTCCCATCCTCCTCTGTTCCCTCCTCCCATCCTCCTCTGCTCTCCCCCTCCCCATCCTCCTCTTCTCTCCCCTCCCCATCCTCCTCTGCTCTCCCTGTCCCTTTTCCCAAGCCCCCTTCCTCTTTCTTCCTCCAAGTTGTCTCAGTGATGCTACCTTATTCACTCTTTTCCTTTTTTTAGACGTTCCCCACCCTTCCCTTGGACCATTCCCCATGTTTTCTTTAGTATTTATAGAAAAAAGTAAAAATCAAAACAAGCAAACAAAGAAAAGAACTAAAGCAAATTTTCCTGAGAGAAGAAAGGACACTTGTGGTCCTCTCAAGACTCCATGGTACCCTGTCTCATGAGGCTGGTTTGAAGGATGATGACCTTGGAGGAGAGATGGGTGTCCTCTGTCACAGACTGTAAAAAGGATTGAAGCAGGATTTCCATTCTGTTATTCCCCAACCCAATGTGCACACCACACCCCTTCAGTTTCCCACAAGTATTAGGAAGTGAGCACTTGGATACTACAAGGTGAAAAGGAAGGGCAGGACCATACCAGTGGACTATTTGAACTGGAGTTTCCAGGAATAAAGTTTCAGCCTAAATCTGGGGGATTTGACTCTAAATAGTTTTCCTGACAAGTCTTAAAAAAATTAGCACATGCCAAGTACTATCTACCCTCCATTACTGAGTACAGCCCCTCAGAACTGTGCACTTACCCTAACCCACATAGGTCTCTGTGCTGGATATTTTTGTCAACTTGACACAAGTGAAAGCCTCATTTGAGAGGAGGGAACCTCAGTTTTAAAAAATGCCTCTATAAGATTGGGCTGTATGCAGCCCTATTGCTCAATTTCTTAATGAGTGATTGATTGTGGGTGGTGCCATCCCTGGGCTGGTGGTTCTGGGTTCTATAAGAAAGCAGACTGAGCAATTATGGGGAGCAAGCAAGTAAGCATCACTCCTCCATGGCCTCTGTGTCAGCTCCTGCCCCCAGGATCCTGCCCTATTTGAGTTCCTGCCCTGACTTGCTTCAATGATGGACTACAGTGTAGAAGTATGAGTCATATTGGACAGTAGCATCATCCTGGCACGATGGAGCCTATTATGAAATCCACATAGCAAGGCTGAAAGGATGGACTTACTGCTCCCACAGGCTGGTAGGTGGCTCATCTGTGACACTGGAGAAATCTCAGTTCCGATTATGGATTTATCTTCAGTTTTAACACCCAGTGCAGTTGCAAATATCTTCTCTTACAGCTTATCCGCTCCAGTGTTGTCTTGGGGATGTGGACACACTTCATGCAGGAGTTACTAGCTTTATAAACTGAAGTTCACTGTGTATCCTATCATCCCCTTGGCTTTCCTGTTGCTTCTCCTGCAAGAATTGCCCCTCTGCAGCGTCCTCACCCAACTGAGGTAGCTCTGAAGTATTATATATGGAAGAAAATTTAATTTTGTTTAAACTTTTTTTGCACTTAAGTCCAGCACAAACTATGAAAGACTATAATCATTTTCTTCTCCCCTCTCCCCACCCCTCCTTCTCTGCCCGCCCCCTCCACTTTCTTTCCCTTTATTTTGGGACTGGGGATTAAACCTAGGACCCCACTCAGGCTAAGCATACTGTCTCTCTGATATACTTAGCCTTGCTCCTTCCTTGGTCTATGGATTAAGTATTTGATTCTAGCCACCAACTGAGAAGCTGTACTTCATCATCACAGGCAGTAAATTCAGTGTTTATGACATGTTCTTAACTTTCCTTAAAGGGCTTGGTGCCTTTCATGTATGGCAGGCATTGTCTGTACACAGTAACTCATTAGGCCATTTGAAAACAGAATATGCTTCTCTGTTACAGAACATTTCCCTAGTCATCTTGGCATCTTGTAATCTTCATCAAAATAAATAAATGAATGAATAAAGACAGAAAGGAAGAAAGAAAGAAAGAAAGAAAGAAAGAAAGAAAGAAAGAAAGAAAGAAAGAAAGAAGGAAAGAGGAGAGAGAGAAAGAGGAGAGAGAGAAAGAGAAAGGAAGGAAGGAAGGAAGGAAGGAAGGAAGGAAGGAAGGAAGGAAGGAAAAGAAAGAAGGAGCAGAATCCCCGGGAACTTGTCTAAGGAAGGTAGACTAGCTCTCTTTTAGCTTTCATCGTTTTGTCCTTTCCCTCCATCCGAAATAGAAATAAAATATAACTGTCAAATATATATATATATATATATATATATATATATATATATATATATATATGTAACTGTCAGTTTCACCCCCTTGGGGGAAAAGGGCTGCACACGGCATGGCAGGTGATGCCTCTGTGTCACCCAGCACCTCAAATCACACACCTGGGCACGTGACCTTTGTACCCACCTTTTCCTGTTTCAAGGTGTGCCTGCATTTCCCTATATTTAAAACTGTAATAACACACCCCAAACTTGCCTATAACTCCCAAGGATGTTTTTCCTCTCCTTATAAATATTTAAATCATAGCAGTGATTTTTAATTATTTGGAACTTTTCCTCAATATCTTAACATTTAAAACATGTTATAACATAAAACGGTTCTTGTAAATTTAGTATGAAAAAGCTACTTCATTATTTTCATTATTTTGTGTTCAACCTTAAAGAAATGGCACTCAGTTAACAAGGAAAAATTTTTGAGTCTATCTGCAAGAAAATTCCTATAGTTTACATCTGGAACTTTGAAGCATACATGGCCAGCTTATAGTATATAATATCACCCCTCGTTTTTCTCTGACAACCTCTCCAAAATCGAGGAGAAATGAAACCATTGATTTTTATACATTTTGGATAGAATGGTCTATTTAGGTTGATGGTTCTCAGCCTTCCTAACGCTGTGACCCTTTAATGCAGTTCCTCATGTTATGGTGACGCCCCCAACCATAAAATTATTTTCATTGCCACTTCATGACTGTAATTTTGTTACTGTTATGAATCATAATATAAATATTTTGGGAGGTAGAGGTTTGTCAAAGTTGTGGCCCATAGGTTGGGAATTGCTGTTTAGGTGAATATATTTACAGACCTTTGGGGTAAGGTCTTTAAACCTGCATTTCTAAGTATTTTCGTAAGTGGCTTTGAGGGCTCTGGACCAGGGACCACACCAGGAAAGTGCCACCATAGAAAATGAATAAAGTTGACAAAGTGTGACCAACACAATCTTTAGTAGCACAGTTATAACACCAGAGTGTTCTCTGAATGGACCCCAGAGCACGGTCTTTAACTTTTTGGCCTCATTGGTGATAATAATGACTAGGAGAGGCAGCAAATATCATGGTTAGGCATGGGTATATAGGCAACTCATCCCCAAGCCCATCAGAGCCCGCTCCTCCCCAACCCTCTGTGAGTCTATCTTTGGTCTAGAGCCAAAGCTGGAGTCTGCAGTTCCTGAAGGTCACCAATGGGGTTTCTTGTTTGCAGGTAGTACCCCCTCCAGACCCCCCCCCCACTCACTTAGAAGCTGTTATCAAAGCTGTAACACAGAGAGAATGCAGGACGATTCAGTATGGTGATCTCTGAGAAAAGTCAAGTCAGCTCACTGATACCAGCATGACAGACTTGGGTATTTTGCGAGAAGGAAAATGTAGGCAAGCCTTACGGCAGAGTCTGCTGGAATGTGAGGCGCTCTCTCACGTGCACACACCTGCATGCAGAGGTCCTTTTTCTTAACTGACGGTGCTGTCGTCGCCAACCCATGTCATGAGATCTCTCATTTATACAGTTCACAGAAGGTGTGCTTAGCACAAACTTTAAGACCCTTGGTGGTTCCTGCAATTTCTCTTTGACTGCTCCTGTCTGGTGGGGAGTATTTATTTCAACTTCTCAGGCCTTATGTCAAGTACCCTAAGCTTATATTTAAGTATGTTGGGTTCATGGTACATGCAGATGGTGAGAAATGAAATTTGTAATATGATCTTGACTTTACTACCAGCATACTGTAGATTTTTATCTTTCTTGTGGTTGTTGTTTTCATTTTGTGAATGGGATTCCTAACATTCCCTAGTGAAGCAAGTCACTAATAAACAGCCTTGTGTGATAGATTTGATCTCACTGCGTTTACTTGACAGATGGGGATCCAACAGCCATAAATTCTGTACTTCCAGTTTATTGCTGGGAATGGAGTCAGTGTGCCCAGAATGCCATGAGACAGGTTGTTCTTGCAGTGACTGTAGTCTGGTGAAAGAAAAAAGAAAAGCCCCCAGACTTTGAAAGACCACACTTTCAAGCCATTTTTCAACATATGATTTCACACTTCTAATTTGGATGAGAAATCTTAGTGCATCAGGGTCAACTCGGGGGCCTCTGATGTCTGTTCACATTCTAGAACGTTGTCCCTCTTTCCGTTTTAATGCAGGAAGACAGACGTGCAAGATGCCCTGTGCAGGGTGGTGTAGTGAAGAGCCACTTAGAACAATTCCCAAAAATGCTTCCTGAAAATGTTTAAATTCTCTATCTACCCATATTTCCTTTCTTCTTATAGTCCTGATAGATGGCTCAAATAATTGTTCAAACATATGAAATCCACTTTAAAAGCTAAGATAGTCTCTAGAAGGACGTGAATAAAAATGACATCATGATTTACATAGCCATCAAGTGAAAATACATGTATTTTTATTTTCCAGACTTATACTTCATATTCTGTGGCTTTTATATGATAAGCCATTCAACACTTACAAGATGCACAATTTGTAACTTTCAGCATCTGGAAAGTTATCAATACTCTTTTTTAACCTGTCCTTTAAATTGCAATTATTTAGTGTTTTATCTTAAAATTTCATGGAAGTGTCATTAGTAAGGGTTCCACTGGTTTTTATTACCCACTTGAACTTTTTCTACTCATATATATAACATATCATATGTTTTCTGCTCATATATCATAACATATACATGTGTTAGAGTGATAATAATTTAATTAATGAAAAATTATTAATTCATAAGCATTGGCTATTGAATAGCAAAACTGAATTTTTATACTTTATGATGATATTGTGTTCCCCAAAATATTTTGCACACTAATAAATTTATCTGGGGTCAGAGACAGAAGAGCCAAAATATTAAACATAGAGGATAGGCAGTGGTACCACACACCTTTAATCCTAGCATTCCAGAGACAGAAATCCCTCTGGATCTCCGTGAGTTCAAGGCCACATTGGAAACAGCCAGGCATGTTGACTCATGCCTTTAATACCAGAAAGCGAGCCTTTAATCCCAGGGGGTGATGGTAGAAAGCAGAAAGGTTTATAAGGCGTGAGGACCAGAAACTAGAAGCATTTTGGCCTGGTTAAGCATTTGGCTGGTTAAGCTTTTAGGTTTTGAGCAGCACAGTTCAGCTGAGAGCCATTCGGATATGAGGACACAGAGGCTTCCAGTCTGAGGAAACAAGACCAGCTGAGAAGTTGGCCAGGTGAGGTTAGCTGTGGCTTGTTCTGTCTCTTTGACCATCCAGCATTTCACCCCAATAACTGGCCTCAGGTTTGATTTTTATTAATAAAGACTCTTTAAGATTCATGCTACAATACTTTTTTATTGTTTTTATCTTTGAGATAGAAATTTGCTATATAGCCCAGGGTTTATAGACTTTGCTGTGTGTCCCAGGCTGGCATCAAGCTTGAAATCTCCCTGCTTCAGCCACCTCAGTGCAGGGCTTACAAACAGGCACCACCACACCCTGTGCCTTTAGGCATTTTTAATCCACAGATGTACCAGAGCTTTGTGGATGTCTGATAGTCTTGATTCCAACATTAGCCCTCACTAATACTCCTGCACCACCAGACCTGTCAAAGAAGAGTGCAGGGAGAAGGGATACAAAGACTTCATTTAACAAGATAGAAGAGATAATCAAGCTTCCCTCCTACAGGTGGAATTTGAAGTAGAGAATTCAGAGTCTGACTATAGAAGATTCGTCTAGAGGATCTGCAGCCCTCTTCTGGTCTCCTTGGGAACTGCACACACGTGGTGCACATACTTCTCAAGCCCATGCACATACACATAAAATAAAATAATGAACTAAATCTTTCAAAAAGGAAAACATCTGGCAAATGAGTACAACCTATTCCATATGAAATCATTGTAATGAGATGGGATTTTTAGTTTAAGACAAATTTATTGGAAATATGTCATGTAAAGAAACAAATTAGAAAAAAAGGTAAAACTCATGTTAAGCAATTGTGGGTGACAATTGGGAAACATTATAGAACAATCTCTAATGATGCTATGAAAATCAAGTAGGGAGAAAAATTTAGTATCTAATAATGTACTCATATTCCCTCTTTGGCATTTGGGTACAGCTCATGAGATTTCCATTCCTACTTTCTGTATCCTTGTGAGCTCATTCAGAGGTCTGCCACTGTAAAAAGTATTGATGATGGAGAGTGAAGGGAAACTCAGGCCTTCTCTATGGAATCTAGCAGTCTCATAGAAATGCAAACAAATGGCCAAATAAACTTTGGTGAGCAAGGACTTAGCCAATGCAGCAGATGGAATTACCATACTGAAGGCATTCTGAATTTTGCCCATGGTAGGACCTGGTCATGGATCCCATCAGACAGACTATGAGGTGGAGGGGCTTCTGTTTGGAGAAGGGTCATGATGGTAACCCGAAGGGATAAAATAGGGAATGTAGTCAGTCTCTATAATAAAAGGCCTAGAACACTGGGAATTGCAGGTCTGCTCTTGAGGGAGGCCTATGCTCTGAATTACAGTCTGGGAGGCACACTAGCACTTGTCCCGTTGCTATGACCAGACACCTAAGGAAGGAAACTTAAGGGAAGAGCAGTTTATTCTGGCTCACAGTTGGAGAGTAGGGAAGCCGTGACAACCAGAGGCTCCGTGGCGGTGGGAGCCTGTGGCAGCTGCTTACATCACTTCATCTGTGGAGAGGAGACAGGAAGTTTGTATCTACAAACCGCAAGGCCCACCCACAGTAGCCAGCTATATCCTGTGAGGTTCTACCTTTAAATATTTCACCACTTCCCAAATCAGCACCACCATCTGGAGACCAAGTGTTCAGACAGATGAGTCTGTGGGGGCCATTCACAGAAGGAGATGGCTCTCCAACACTGTGTTGGCTGGATTTCAGGGGAGGAAGTGTATTGGAACGCTATGAGGAAGTTCATTCATGAATTCAAACATGATCTGTAAAGAGCTGGAACAAGGAAAATCAACTGGGAAAGAAGAAGATTCCTTTTGAAATGCAAGAGTTAAAAGTCAATATTAATGATTAATTGATTGTGAGGCCAAAAGAGAAGTGGAATTCAGGATGATTTGAACTCTCAGGCCTGGGAAAAACAGGTGACTGATAATGAGCCACATGAAGAAAACAGAGACGTGACTCATGCCTTTATTGATGGGGGCAGGTAACTGGTGGTGGAGTGTCAGTCATGGAGGAGCAGAAGAGGGAGGTGGTTTGTCAGCTTGATGGGAGGCATGCACGAGGGCTTAAGGATCTTAGGGACCCCAGTGAGTTTGTGGTGAGGGCTCCGTGAATCAATAGAAAAGCAGAGGAAGTTCCGAGGATAACTTGAAAGGAAAGGGCAAGCAGGCCTGGGAGAACCAGGCAGGGGCATGAGACCCAGGGAAAGATGCTGACAGCCTGAAGGGTGGCTGACCACAGTTCTGGGGAGGAGACAGAGATGGGGGATGGGGTACTTGTCCTGGAAGAAGAGTATGTGGGATTCCATCTGAATCGGTGGATCCCTGTTAAATGAGGGAAGAATAAGAATGGCTGGTCTACACACAGAGAGGGACTGAGTAGGCCAAACTTTCCAGAACCCTGACTGAAGAGCCGGGATAAACAAGTTAAAGGATTAAACTTGGCTCATGATTTCAGAGGTTCAGGTCCATGCTGTGCTTGGCCTCCACTTCAGGCCTGAGATCGAGCAGGTGGTAGAAAATGCTGCTCCTTCATAGTGGGCCTGAAGCAAAACAAAGGGGATGATGATGTGGCCAGGAAATCTAGTCACCCCAGACATTCCTCACGGCCCTTGAACTACTTCAGGGGCCCTACCTTCAAAACCTTCTGGCACCCTCAGCAGCTGGAGACCACCTTTCAACACGAAGGCCTCTTCTATTTACAATAAGAATGGGGTGAGAGCCGGGCGGTGGTGGCGCACGCCTTTAATCCCAGCACTCGGGAGGCAGAGGCAGGCGGATCTCTGTGAGTTCGAGGCCAGCCTGGGCTACCAAGTGAGTTCCAGGAAAGGCGCAAAGCTACACAGAGAAACCCTGTCTTGAAAAACCAAAAAAAAAAAAAAAAAAGAATGGGGTGAGAACTTATCACCAGAGGTTTAATAATAATAATAATAATAATAATAATAATAATAACAACAACCATTTGATTGTGAAGTTTCCGCTGGCCATAGGCAGTTGTATCCACCTAATTAAGTTAATAATTGTAGCAGGAATCTTAAAAGTTCTTATTAATAAAAACAAACCTGGAGCCAGGTATTGGGGTGAATGCTGGAAGATCAGAGAGACAGAACAAGCCACAGCTGATCCTGTTTCCTCAGACTGGAAGCCTCTGTGTCCTCATCTGGAATGAATCTCAGCTGAACTGCTGCTCAAAGCCTGAAAGCTTAACCAGCCAAATGCTTCTAGTTTCTGGTCTTCACGCCTTATATATCTTTCTGCTTTCCGCCATCACTCCCTGGGATTAAAAACTCACTTCTTGGGATTAAAGGCGTGTGTCACCACCATGCCTGGCTGTTTTCAATGTGGCCTTGAACTCACAGAGATCCAGAGGAATCTCTGCCTCTGGAATGCTAGGATTAAATGTGTGTGTGTGCCACCATTTTCTAGCCTTTGTATCTAGTGACTGTTCTGTTCTTTGACCCCAGATAAGTTTATTAGAGTGCACAATATTTTGGGGAATACAATACCACCACAAATAATCAATGTTTTTTCATGTCCAATACAGGCCATTAGTCCTCACAATAAATCCATAAATTATGTGTGGTGATATTTTGTTTATGCTCTCACAAATAAAGCTTGCCTGGAGATCAGAATGCAGAGATAGCCACCAGAGACCAGGCAGTGGTGGCACACACCTTTAATCCCAGCACTTGGGAGGAGGAAACAGGAAGTGATAAGGCAGAGTGGAAGACCAGAGCTTGGCCCTTTCAGGCTGAGGTTCAGTAGAGGTAAGAAGTCTCTCTAGTGGCTGCTGCTCTGCCTCTCTGACCTTTCAGCATTTTCACTGATATCTGGCTCCAGGTTTTTATTATTAAGACCAATTAGTATTCTTGCTACAGTTATGGACCACCACTTTCATTTCACAAAAGAGGGAGCTGGGACATTAAGGCGAGTTAGAGAAGACAAGGCATGTACATTAGCTTACATTTAACTTCTAGTGATGAAAGTTCAAACTACAAAGATTTCAAAAGTAAAACCTTCTTTATTTTTTACTACATTCTAAGGTGAGACTAGGACTATCAAATGCTTACATTCCTACATTTGGCACTGCAAAGCACAAATATCAGGGAAGTAAGTAGTTTGCTTGCCTTTATCGACTGAAAATTACTTTCCAGATTCTGTTGAGTGCAGAATGGAGTAAAACCTAGGGGGAGTTAAGAGAATGTGGCTGGGTGGTGGGTACGCCAGGTGAGAGAAACCGAGCCGAGGGGGCTCGTGAGCTGGAGGAAGGGCTGCCCTTCTCAGAGAGGAGGAGGTAGCTGGCAAACCGCCGCTATTGGGGAGGTGTTGGAAGTTTTCGAAGGTAGGATCCAGCTGGGAGAGGTGGATGAAGGGTGGAGGTGATGTCTTTCAAGACTAGACTTTCCCTGTCCCCGCCTCTGTCCCCTTCGCTCTGCTTCATGCCGACTGTGAAGGGGGTAGCCTCCTCTACCACTTGTCCCCAACATGACATACTGCTCATCTCAAGAGGGATGCTGTTGGTGTGTCATTGAGGTTAAAGACACTGACGGAGTAGGCAGCTAAGGAAAGAAACAAAACTCTACAATCACTAGTTCAAAATTACCTTAGTGATTATATTTGAATGTGTACACACACACACACACACACACACACACACACACCATAGTGTTGGGAATAAGTGTTAGAAGAGGCATATAGTGGGCATGAAGCAGAGAATTTGGAATAGAGGAAGAAACCGGTAGTCACTAAAGACATTTTCCCCACTGTTCTGGTAGCATCTATTGGCCAGGATTTAGAAAATGCCTCTGATTGTTGTAGTGTTGATTGGACAAAAAGGCTTGGTCAAAGTTCAGATTTTCTGCTCTGTTATGATCACACTGTGTGCTCTAAATTGTATGTCTTTAAAATAATGTTCCAGAGAGCAGAATGTTTTCAGTCAGTGGAAAGCCTGCTCCTATGACGTGTTAAGATCACTGTCTTTAGGACTGCACAGCCGCGGTTCCTGATCGGCACACATTGTTGTGTACAACTGTGGATTGTTTCCTGAAATGACACGAAGATCTCCGCCTTCTCTCCACGTCTCTTGTTAACACACTCATTCCTTGCTATGGTGAGAGCTGGATCGCTCCTAGGTGTTTGAACAATTTGCCTGCTCCCCACTTCCTGGGAACTAGGGATTATGAGATTCTAACCCCTGGTCAAAAGGTTGCTATCATTTAAAAAACCCAAACCCATAAAAAGCTTTGCCTTTTTCTTTCTTTCTTTATTTTTTTCCTGTTCTCTCAGGCTCCCACCAACCTCTTGCTTGTAGACCATAAGGGCTTGCACTAATGGGAACCCTATTTTGCCTTAAGGAAAAAAATATAGAGACTTTCTTACCTAATAAGGAATGCTTCTTAACACAAGCTTCTATTTTTAACTTAAAACTTCAAAAATTTCTCTC